>NC_133134.1:97884720-98089720 GCF_048418815.1 Hemitrygon akajei | reverse complement strand
CCAATGAAATTAGTAATCAAATGATCAAGTAGACTAATCTCTTCTTCCTATGCAACGTCCAAATCCCCGCTTTTTCCTCACATGCTCGTGCCTATCTAAACGCCTTTAAAATGTCCCAAATGTACAGTATCTGCCTCCACCATCACCACAAGCAGGGCATTCCACCACTGTCTGTGCAAAGAAACTTGCCTCTAATATCCCCCTCTCACCTTCACTGCATGCCCTCTGGTATTAGACATTCCAGCTCTGGGAAAAAGATACTGTCTGTCTGCTCTAGCTATGTCTCTCTTATAAATCTGTATTAGATTTCCCCTCAGCCTCCTCCTGTCCAGATAAAACAACTCAAGTTTGTACAACCTTACTTTATATTCCAAATTCCAGGCAGCAGCCTGGTCAATCTCTTCTGCACCTTCTCCAAAGCCTCGACTTCCTTTTTATAACGGGGCAAGCAGGAATGTATACAGCACCGCAAATTCAGCCTAATCAGAGTTTTATAAACAACATCCTTAAAACGTCCTTCAGTGTTACTATTTCTGGTTTATTGGCTTGCCTCCAGAAATTAAGGGTTATTTTATGAGAAAAGATCAAGCAGTTTGGGTCAAAGGTCTCTGAAACATAAAATGAGAAACATCAGCAGGAGTCGGCTATCTGGCCCTTCGATCCCGCTCCTCCATTCATGGCTGAACGTGGCTGATCTGGCCATGGACTCAGCTCTACTTCCCTACCTTCCTCCCCCCCCCATAACGCCTAATTCCCCTGCAAGGCATAAATCTATCCAACGGTGTCTTAAATATATATACTAAGGCAAATTCTATTGCTTCTGTGGGCACAACATTATACAGATTCACTGCTCTCTGGGAAAAGCAGTTTCTCATCTCCATTCGAAATATAGTTTTAGAACATAGAACATAGAAAACCTGCAGCACAACACAGGCCCTTCAGTCCAAAAAGCAGTGTCGAACATGTCCTTACCTTAGAAATTGCCTAGGATTACCCATAGCCCTCTATTTTTCTAAGCTCCACGTACCTATCCAGGATTCTTTTAAAAGACCCTATCGCATCCGCCTCCACCACCGTTGCCGGCAGCCCATTCTACACACTCACCGCTCTCTGAGTAAAATACTTACCCCTGACATCTCCTCTGTACCTACTCCCTAGCACCTTAAAACGGTGCCCTCTCGAGCTGGCTATTTCAGCCCAGAGTAAAAGCCTCTGACTATCCACACGATCAATGCCTCTCATCACCTTGTACACATTTTTGAGGATATGTCTTCTAGTTCCAGTTTCATCTGCCTGTGGAAACTTTATTTTTCTTCCTCTATCTTGTCTATATCTTTCATAAGCTTACCTGTTCTATAAGATCCCCCTCATTCTGAATTCCCGTGAGTATAGTCCCAAGTGACCCATTCTCTCCTCATAGGCTGGATTCCTTATCTGTGGTGAACCTCCACGCACCGTCTCCAAAGCCAGAATATCTTCTTTCAAGTTAACATACCAGAACTGCAGGTGGTACTCCAAGGGAAGCTTCAACAGTACCTTGTACAGTTACAGCATAAACTCCCTGGTCTTTAATTCATTCTCTCTGGCAACGAAAGCCTAATTTATTAATTCATTCTCTCTGTCTTCTTGATAGACTGTTGCACCTGTAAACTGGTCATTTGTTATTCATGCACAAGCATTCCCATGTTCGGCACAGCTTTGTGGGCCGAAGGGCCTGTATTGTGCTGCTTTCCTCCGAAAAACAGCACGCTGCAACCTTTCAACATTTGACTTATTTTTTCCTTTCAAGTGGACCAACATAATACTCCTTCTGCCAGAACCTCGCCCACTCACTTAATCTATCTACATCTTTCGTCAGACTCTGCAGTTTAGATCCGTTGACGGTGTTACATAGAACATAGAACATAGAATAGTACAGCACATTACAGGCCCTTCGGCCCACAATGTTGTGCCGACCCTCAAACCCTGCCTCCCCTATAAACCCCCACCTTAAATTCCTCCATATACCTGTCTAGTAGTCTCTTAAACTTCACTAGTGTATCTGCAGTGCAGACTCAGGCACCAACGCACCAACCACTCTCTGAGTAAAAAACCTTCCTCTAATATCCCCTTTGAACTTCACGTCCCTTACCTTAAAGCCATGTCCTCTTGTACTGAGCAGTGGTGCCCTGTGGAAGAGGCGCTAGCTATCCACTCTATCTATTCCTCTTAATATCTTGTACACCTATCTATCATGTCTCCTCTCATCCTCCTTCTCCCCAAAGAGTAAAGCCCTAGCTCCCTTAATCTCTGAACATAATCCACACTCTTTAAACCAGGCAGCATCCTGGTAAATCTCCTCTGTACCCTTTCCAATGCTTCCACATCCTTCCTATAGTGAGGCGACCAGAACTGGACACAGTACTCCAAGTGTGGCCTAACTAGAGTTTTATAGAGCTGCATCATTACCTCGCGACTCTTAAACTCTATCCCTCGATTTATGAGAGCTAACACCCCATAAGCTTTCTTAACTACCCTATCTACCCGTGAGGCAACTTTCAGGGATCTGTGGACATGTACCCCCAGATCCTTCTGCTGCTCCACACTACTAAGTATCCTGCCATTTACTTTGTACTCTGCCATGGAGTTTGTCCTTCCAAAGTGTACCACCTCACACTTCTCCGGGTTGAACTCCATCTGCCACTTCTTAGCCCACTTCTGCATCCTATCAATGTCTCTCTGCAATCTTCGACAATCCTCTACACTATCTACAACACCACCAACCTTTGTGTCGTCTGCAAACTTGCCAAACCACCCTTCTACCCCCACATCCAGGTCATTAATAAAAATCACGAAAAGTAGATCCTTGTGGGACACCACTAGTCATAACCTTCCAATCTGAATGTACTCCCTCCACCACGACCCTCTGCCTTCTGCAGGCAAGCCAATTCTGAATCCACCTGGCCAAACTTCCCTGGATCCCATGCCTTCTGACTTTCTGAATAAGCCTACCGTGTGGAACCTTGTCAAATGCCTTACTAAAACCCATGTAAATCACATCCACTGCACTACCCTCATCTATATGCCTGGTCACCTCCTCATCTGGTCACCTGGTCACTCTCCTGTTAGGCAGGAGAGTCTCTGACCACACGGCCACAGAGGAAAGGGAACTTAAGAGTCAGGAAGTCACCTTGCTGCTGTCGAAAACTTCGGTTAAGCCGCACTTGGAATATTGTGGGCAGTTCTGATCGCTCCATTACAGGAAGGAAGTGGGGGATTAGGAATAGGTGTTGAAGATGTTTGCCAGTATCCTGTCTGGATTGTAGGGAATTAGGTATACGTAACAACATAAGAACATAAGAAATAGGAGCAGGAGTAGGCCATCTGGCCCATCTAGCCTGCCCGCCATTCAATAAGATCATGGCTGATCTGTCCGTAAACTCAGATCCATCTACCTGCCTTTCCCCCATAACCCTAATTCCCCTACTATGTAAAAATCTATCTAAATATATCTTAAGTATATTTAGTAAAGAAGCCTCAGCTGCTTCCCTGGGTAGAGAATTCCACAGTATCACCACTCTCTGGGAAAAACAGCTTCTCTTCATCTCCGTCCAAGGCATTTGATAAAGTATCCCATGGAAGGCTTATTGAGAAAATAAGGAGGCATGGGATCCAAGGGGACATTGCTTTGTGGATCCAGAAATGGCTTGTCCCCAGAAGGCAAAGAGTGGTTGTAGACGGGTCATATTCTGCATGGAGGCCGGTGACCAGTGGTGTGCCTCACGGATCTGTTCTAGGTCCCCTACTCCTGTGATTTTTATAAATGATCTGGATGAGGAAGTGGACGGATGGGTTAGTAAATTTGCTGATGACACAGAGGTTCGGTGTGTTGTGGATAGTGTGGAAGGCTTTCAGAGGTTACAACGGGAAATTAATAGGAGGCAAAATTGGGCTGAGAAGTGGCAGATGGGGTTTAACCCAGGTAAGTGTGAGGTGGTTCAATTTGGTAGGTCAAATATGATGGCAGAATATACACGTTTGTAGTATTAATGGTGAGTCTCTTGGCAATGTGGAGGATCAGAGGGATTTTGGGGTCCGAATCCATAGGACACTCAAAGCTGCTGCGCAGGTTGACTCTGTGGTTAAGAAGGCATACGGTGCATTGGCCTTCATCAATCGTGGGATTGAGTTTAAGAGCCGAGAGGTAATGTTGCAGCTATATAGGACCCTGGTCAGACCCCAGTTGGAGCACTGTGCTCAATTCTGGTCGTCTCACTATAGGAAGGGCTTGGAAACCATAGAAAGGGTGCAGAAGAGATTTACAAGGATGTTGCCTGGATTGGGGAGTTTGTGTTATGAGAACAGGTTGAGTGAACTCGGCCTTTTCTCCTTGGAGCGACGGAGGATGAGAAGTGACTTGATAGAGGTGTATAAGATAATGAGATCGTGTGGATAGTCAGAGGCTTTTCCCCAGGGCTGAAATGGCAAGCATGAAAGGGCATAATTCTAGGGTGCTTGTAAGTAGGTACAGAGGAGATGTCAGTAGTAAGTTTTTTACTCAGCGAGTGATGAGTGTGTGCAATGGGTTGCCAGCGGCTGTGATGGAGGCAGAAACGGTAGGGTCTTTTAAGAGACTCCTGGATGGTTACATGGGGCTTAGAAAAATAGAGGGCTATGTGTCAGGTCTAGGTAGTTCTAAGGTAGGGACATGTTCGGCACAGTTTTGTGGGTCGAAGGGCCTGTATTGTGCTGTACGTTTTCTATGTTTCTATGTTTCTAAATCTTCTTCCCTTAATCTTGAGGCAATGTCCCCTAGTTCTAATCTCACATACCAATGGAAACAACTTTCCTACTTCTATCTTATCTATCCTTTTAAAAATTTTGTATGTTTCTATAAGATCCCCTCTCATTCTTCTGAATTCCAGAGAGTATAGTCCCAGGCGACTCAATCTCTCCTCACAGGTTAACCCCTTCATCTCTGGAATCAAGCTGGTGAACCTCCTCTGCACTGCCTCCAAAGCCAGTATATCCTTCCTCAAGTATGAAGACCAGAACTGTACACAGTACTCCAGGTGCAGCCTCACCAGTTCCCTGTGTAATCAGCGATTGTTTTCCCTGGAGCGCCTGAGGCTTGATGGGAGACTTGATAAAAGTTTATAACATTACGAGTAGCACAGACAGTCAGATGTTTTACTTTCATGGTACAATTGTCGAATACGAGAGGGTATAGGTTTAAGGTGAGAGTGGAAAAGTTTAAAGGAGATGTGCAGGCCAGTACTTTTAAAGAGAGTAGTGGGGCAGGCTGCCGGGGCTGGTGGTGGAGGCAGATACTATAGTGGTGATGGATAGACAGATGAATATGAAGATAATTGAGGGAATTGGAAAGAAGGAGGAGCCGTGAGCTCTTGCCTCAAGGGACGCAGTTTAAATTGGCTTCATGTTTCCACGGTGGGCCAAAAGGCTGTGCTATTTTACGTTTTAAGTAACCCGTGTTCTATGATTTATGTCCTATGCCCTGCATTCTATATTCTACGTTCTACATTCTGTGTTCCATGTTATACGTCTATGTTCTACGTTTTGTGTTCTCTGTTCGAAAACTTCTACAAGAGATGGGGAGAAACCATTTGAGCCATGAGCTCCTGCCTCCTTGACAGGGGCTGATTCGGCAGCAACTCTCAATGAGGAACTGTAGCAACAGTAGCACTGTGGAGGAGCGAGAAGGCGCGGGAGAGGTGAAGGGGTTAACCAGGCTTGTTTCCCTAAGAGTTGCTCCCGTCTTGTGAAATAGTGAATAGCTTGCGTGCCCAAGTAAAGATTAGCGGCTGGGTTGATCCTGCACGTCTTTTCTCTGGGGTCAGAGGTGCACAAAGGGGGAGGAGACCGAGGCCAGCTCCCCCTCCCCTGCCCCTATACCGTTTACTCTGCATCGCTTCCTGCCCAACAACAGACACTGACACACTTCCTCCAGTCATTATTAAAAGCTACATTCGTCCCTTAGTGTCGAACCGCGACTGGGGATTTGCATGTTCTCTCGATTTGGCTGCTCTTCCCCTCCCCGGCACTGCCACGTGCCCCCAAGAAAGCCCAAAAATATTGTCATCTCGAAACTGCTTTACATACGGGGCGTTGGGGGAATTCCACAAGCAGCGCGGCTCAGCTAAACAGAGAAGGGCCACTGCATTTTGAGAGTGATCGGGTGGTTTCAGATATTGGAATTGATCAGAGGTCCCCGAGACAAGCGCTGGTTAGCTGGGGTCAGTGCAGAGGGGTCACTGAGGGTCAGCGTGGGCAGAGTGGACAGAAGAGCATGGTTTTATATTGAGTTATTATACAACCAGCACTCAGACATTCTCCATCTCAAAGAATTACAATTACACACACCAGATCTGTCCACTTGCTCCGTATATCTAATGGTCTTCAATCTGGGTAACATCCTTGTGTAATACCTCACTATCTTACTCTCTACTTCACAAATTTCTCTTTACGTGACCACTTTACTGTCTATATTACCATTTTGTTCCTACCTCACTAGTTTGACCTCTTACTTCACTATTATCCCTCACCTCACTAAGTTGCCCCTTACCTCACAAATTTGCTCCCTACCCCTATTTTATTTTCTTACCTCACTAACTTTCCCTCTTACTTCACTATCCTTCTCTTGTTGCACTTATTTATTTTTTAGACTTCTCATTGTAACGTAGTAATTTAATGTTATTTATTGCACTGTACTGCTGCTACGGAAAGCTTTCACAGCATTTGTTAGTGATAATAAACCAGATTCTGATTCTGGTGAACCTCTTCTGCACCCTCTCCAAATCCTCCACATCCTTCCTGTAGTGGGACGACCAGAAATACACACAACAATCCAAATGTGGCCCAAGTGAAGGTTTATATAGATTCAATGCGACTTTCCAACTTTTATACTCAACCGTTCTCCTATCAATGAAGGCCAGCAACGCCTAGGCCTTCTTTGCCACCTTATGACCTTGTGTTGGGACTTACATCGCAAGGTCCTTCTGTACAGCTGTGCTCCTCAGGCTCCCGCCATTCACTGTACGCTTCTCTCTTGCATTTGATCCCACGTGTGTCCAGAGTGAACGCCATTTGCCATTTCTCAGCCCGGGTTTCTACCTGCAGGCAGGTGGGAGCAAATGAAATGCAAGATAACACGGAAGAAAAAATCAGGAGGGCTAAAAGAGGGCAGGAGACAAGGTGAAGGAGAATCCGAAGGGATTCTACAGATATATTAAGAGTAAAGGATTGCAAGGGACAAAACTGGTCCTCTGGAAGATCAGAATGATGAATGGTAAACCAAGCGTGAAGTCAGAAGAGATGGGGGATCTTAAGTAGTTATTTTTTGCATCTATATCTACTTAGGAGACGGACACAGAGTCTATAGAAGCGAGGCAAAGCGGTATCAACTTCATGGACCCTATAGAGATCACAGAGGAGGAGGTGCTTGCAGTCCTGAGGCAAACTAAGGTGGATAAATCCCCAGGACCTGACAAGATGATCCCTCCAACCCTACAGGAGGCAAATGCAAAGTATTGTCGTGACCCTGACAGAGATATTTAACTCATCATTAACGATAGGTGAAGTACCAGAGCGTGAGAGGATAGACAATGTTGTTCTGCTGTTTAAAAAGGCTCTAAAATAAACCTGGAAATTATAGGCCGGTGGGTCTGACATCACCAGTGGGAAAGTCATTTGAAGGTATTCCAAGTGACCGGATATATTTGTATTTGGGAAGACATGGACGGATACTCAGCATGACTTCGTGCATGGTAGATCATGTCTAACCAATCTTATAGAGGTTTTTCGAGGAAGTTACCGGGAAAGAGGATGAAGGCAAGACAGTGGATGTTGTCTACAATAACTTTAGCAAGGCATTTGACAGGACCCCGCATGGGAGATTGGTCAAGTAGGTTCAGTCACTTGGCATTCAAGATGAGACAGTAAATTGGAGTAGATATTGGCCCTTTGGGAGAAGCCAGAGAGTGGTCATAGATGGTTGCCTCTCTTACTGGAGGCCTGTGACTAATAGATTGATGCAGGGGTTGGTGCTGGCTCCGTTGTTGTTTGTCATCTATACCAACGATCTGGATGATAACGTGGTTTACTGGATTAGCAAATTTGCAGATGACACCAAGATTGAGGGTGTAGTGAACAGTGAGAAAGGCTATTCTGGCTTGCAGCGGGATCTGAACCAAACTGAAAAATGGCAAATGGAATTTAATGCAGACAAGTCGGAGGTGTTGCACTCTGGTAGGCCCAGCCAGGGTAGGTCTTACACAGTGAGCGGCAGGGCATTGAGGAGTGCGGTAGAATAAAGGGATCTGGGAATACAGGTCCATAATTCATTGAAAGTGACATTACAGGTAGGTAGGGTTGTAAAGAAGACCTTTGACTCATTGACATTTGTAAATCAAAGTATTGAGTACAGGAGATGTGATGTTATTTTGAAGTTGTGCAAGCCACTGGTGAGGCCTAATTCGGAGTGTTGTCTGTAGCTTTGGTTACCTACCTATAGGAAAGATATAAATAAGGTTGCACGAATACAGAGGAAATTTACAAGAATTTTTACTGGCTCGGGAAGACCTGAATTAAAAGGAAAGATTGAATACATTAGGACTTTACTCCTTAGGATGTAGAAGATTAAGAGGAGATTTGATAGAGGCATACATTATGAGGGGTATAGATAGAGTAAATGCAAGTCGGCTACTTTCACTGAGGTTGACTGGAACTACAGCCAGTGGTCATGGATTAAGGGTGAAAGGTGAAAAGTTGAATGGGAACAAGAGGGGGACGTTTTCACTCAGAGGTTCGCGAAAGTGCAGAACGTGCTGCCAACACAAGTGGTGAATACGAGCTCGATTTCAACATTTAAGAGAAGTCTGGATAGGTACGCGTATTCTAGGGGCATGGAAGGCAATAGTCCCGGTACAGGTCGATGGGAATAGGCAGCATAAATGGTTTGGTACGGACTAGATGGTACTTTTCTATGATGTTATGACTCTATGTATCCTTTGACAACTATTCTCGCTCTCCGCAACACCGCCAGTCTTTACATTTTCTGCACACTTACTAATCCGACAATTACATTTTCATGCCAGACATCACATACGACAGAGGTGAGTTGTTGACATGCTTTGTGGTGCCGGAAGCGTAGCGACACTTGCAGGTTGCCCAGCACAATCTTCGCTGATTTGATTTGATGCACTGTACGTTTTGATGTACATATGATAAATAAAGTTAAGTCTTTTTCTTTGGGTTCCAGGACTGATCATTGCGGAACCCCACTGGTCACGGACCTCCAGTCAGGATTATATCCCTCCACCACTACCCTGTCTTTGACTGTCACGCCAGTTTACTCATTCATCGTGGATCTTATGAGACTAAATCTTCTGGGTCTGGAAAGGATTATGTTTTTAAGTGTCAAGGGGAGAAGGAGGGATAATGGGGTTGAGATGGAAAATTAATCAGCTATGATGGAATGGCAGAGCAGACGGGATGGCCTGGATGACCTAATTCTGCTTTTATGTCTTATGGTTTGATTGTGATGTGAAGGAAATGCACCGGTGAGGAGGTTAGAGGTGAAGTCGAGTGGAAAATGTGAAGATACTCTGATTCAGCACTAAGTTCTTGTTGTCCTGGAAGCAACCGAGGATGGCCACTCACCCACTTGATCATGCAGTACCTTGTATTGGGAATGGGGGGAAAAGGACAAAGTTCAAAGTAAATGTATTATCGAAGTACACGTTACCATCTTTCACCTTGAGATACATTTTAGCATTTACAGAGAAAAAGAAGCACAATTGAGTCTACAAATGGAAACTACACAAACAGACAAAGACTGACAAACAAATAGTCTGTAAAAGATGACAAACTGTGCAAATAAAACGAATACTGAGAGCATGAGTTGTAGGGAGTCCTTGAAAGTGAGTCTGCGAAGATGTAGAATCAATTCAGAGCAGCGGTGTTTGAATAAGCCACACCGGGTTTGGAACCTGATGGCTGAAGAGTAATAAATGTTCCTAAACCTGGTGATGTGGGACCGAAGGCTCTTGTGATTCCTGTCTGATGGTAGTATGGTCTAGATAGTAAGGGGGCTTTGATGATGGATGAAGCTTTTTGTAGAAGTTCTCCTTGTAAACGGTGGGGAGGGTTTTTCCTCTGATGGACTGGGCAGTATCCAGACCTTTCTCTCGACTTTTCTAACTCCTGGACGTTGGCATCACTCTCCCTACCATCAAGGCAGTGAGGGGAAGGTGCCCCGATGTGCTGATTCAGTGATCTAAGAGCTCGATGCACTGAAGTGATCTGTATGGATGACATGCAAAACAAAGTTTTTCACTGTACCTCGGAATATGTGGGAAATATAAACCACTTTAAACCTGTCAGCTCGCAGCCTGCAGGAGTTGTGGTGTGCCTCCAACCGTTTGGTTGTGCTGGGAACCCCGCCCACCCCCTCTGTCATTGGCTGCCTTGACGAATCCTTCGGTTTCAGTGGCTGGCGTCACAACCCCCCCTGCCCCACATGGATAAGGGGAACAATATCACTGTCCCCTCTCGGGTCAACATGACCATACCCGAGGCCATGGTTTCTGAGCCGGCCACGATGGCACAGCTACGTCATTCTTATACCTCAGACCACACACACTTCATTCACATCACGGAAACCAGCCTCACCTCTATGAACTCTCTCTATACTTTTCACTGGCTCAATAAAGCAAGCAGCATAGTCAAAGACCCAACCTGCCCCGGACATTCTCCCTTCCCTCCAGTCCTCCAGTCTCAATGACAGTTTCTAACCCACTAATATGAGATGGTTCCCGACTACGATAAGATGGTCTTTTCTCCGCTCAGCCCGTCTCCTTTGATTTTACATTTTATTGTTTAACACTTTCTCTCTAACAGTAACACATTATTCCTCACTGTTTTACTCTGTTCTACCTCAATGTACCGTGCATTGAATTGATCTGTACGAACACTATGCAAGACATGCTCTTCAGTATACCTCAATGCCTGTGACAACAATAAACCAAAATCAATTGCATTTCCAAACTCCGTCACAGGGAGGCAGAGGAGACATTTAAAAAGCGCAATCAGAACTAGAATCGCTGAAATTTGTCATGAAATACAGAATGTTGTGTTGCGCCCATATAGTGGAAGTCATAAAAATACAAGTTGAAGTAAGAAATATATAAAGAATAAATAAATCGTGCTAAAAGAGAGCAAGATAGCAAGGCAGTATTCATGAGGGCCGTTCAGACATCTGATGGCGGAAGGAAAGAAGTTTTTCCTAAAACATTGAGTATGTCTCCTTCAGGGTCCTGTACTTCCTACGTGATGGTAATAATGATAAGAGGGCATGTCCTGGATGGTAAAGGTATTTTAGGACGGATGGTGGATTCTTGAGGCACTGCTTTTTGCTGGTGGGGAGACGAGTGCCCGTGATGGAGTTGACTGAGATTATAACAGACAGATAGACAGACAGACAGACAGACAGACAGACAGACAGACAGACATACTTTATTGATCCCGAGGGAAATTGGGTTTCGTTACAGTCGCACCAACCAAGAATAGTGTAGAAATATAGCAATATAAAACCATAGCTAACTAAATAATAAGAAATATGTTATTCTAAGTGGAAATAAGTCCAGGACCAGCCTATTGGCTCAGCATGTCTGACACTCCGAGGGAGGGTTGTAAAGTTTGATGGCCACAGGCAGGAATGACATCCTATGACGCTTAGTGTTACATCTTGGTGGAATGAGTCTCTGGCTGAATGTACTCCTGTGCCTAACCAGTACGTTATGGAGTGGATGGGAGACATTGTCCAAGATGGCATGCAACTTGGACAGCATCCTCTTTTCAGACACCACCGTCAGAGAGTCCAGTTCCACCCCCACAACATCACTCTCCTTACGAATGAGTTTGTTGATTCTGTTGGTGTCTGCTACCCTCAGCCTGCTGCCCCAGCACATAACAGCAAATATGATAGCACTGGTCACCATAGACTCGTAGAACATCCTCAGCATCGTCCGGCAGATGTTAAAGGACCTCAGTCTCCTCAGGAAATAGAGACAGCTCTGACCCTTCTTGTAGACAGCCTCAGTGTTCTTTGACCAGTCCAGTTTATTGTCAATTCATATCCTCAGGTATTTGTAATCTTCCACCATGTCCACACTGACCCCTTGGATGGAAACGGGTGTCACCAGTGCCTTAGCCCTCCTCATGTCCACCACCAGCTCCTTAGTCTTTTTCACATTAAGCTGCAGATGATTCTGCTCACACCATGTGACAAAGTTTCCCACCATAGCCCTGTACTCAGCCTCATCTCCCTTGCTGATGCATCCAACTATGGCCGAGTCATCAGAAAACTTCTGAGGATGGGAAGACTCTGTTCAGTAGTTGAAGTCCGAGGTGTTGATGGTGAAGAAAAAGGGGGACAGGACAGTTCCCTGTGGAGCCCCAGTGCTGCTGACCACTCTGTCTGACACACAGTGTTGCAAGCGCACTTACTGTGGTCTGCCAGTCAGGTAATCAATAATCCATGACACCAGGGAAGCATCCACCTGCATCACTGTCAGCTTCTCACCCAGCAGAGCAGGGCGGATGGTGTTGAACGCACTGGAGACCTGGGTGGTGTTGAACGCACTGGGTCAAAAAACATGACCCTCACAGTGCTCACCGGCTTGTCCAGGTGGGCATAGACACGATTCAGCAGGTAGACGATGGCATCCTCAACTTCTAGTCGGGGCTGGTAGGCAAACTACCATCTGCAGCTTTATCGATCCTGTGCCTTGGTGCTTCCATTCCAATCAGTCAATATGCTCTCCACAGGACATGGGTCTTTGGTGACATACTAAATCTCTTCAAACTCCTAATGAAATATAGCCACTGTTGGGGATATTTTCGTGATTGCAGCAAAGCGTTTGGGCCCAGGATAGATCGTCAGAGATAAACTCGTACTTTGACTGCACGAAGGCTCCAGCGCATGACCTTTCTAAGTGGCGAAGCAGTATTTGGGATGACACGGTGAAAGTCGAAAGACTGGGAGCGAATAGAGGCCTCGTACGAATGGCAAGCCCATGTCACTAAAATCCACACAACCTTCCAGTCAACCGCATCCTACCAGTTCCGTGGAAGAGTCTGCAGTTTCCTCAGTGGGGGTCCTATGCACCTCAGATCTCACAGCAGCAGACTGGAGGCAATGCACCGTCGATGCCGAGGGACTGCCAGAGAAGACATTCTTAAAGCTCACATTCCTGGTGGAGGCGCTTACCCGAAATTCCATTTGAATACTTCCGTCCCCCTCTTAGTCAGGCCTTCTCTACCACTCCCCCCCCCCCCATTCCTGATGAAGGGTCTCGGCCCGAAACGTTGGCTACTCTTTTCTCACGAATGCTGCCTGACTTGCTGAGTTCTTCCAGCGTTGTGTACGTATCCTATGTTGGCTGTTGTCTATAAAGTACAAAGGTCTAGGCCCAGGCAATTCATTGTTGCCCCCAGCTAGCTGAAGCTGGTGGGCACCTTGAGCCGGGTTGGCACCCTTGTCACCGTGAACCATGAGCAGCTCATGGTCATCCGACCAACTTCCTTCCGATGGAGGCCGCCCTAATCGTCGGGTGACGCTGGGGCTGTAATGGTGGGTCCTCTCCCACCGCCATATGTGCGCTGCTTAGCCGGTACTCCGTACCGCCCGATGGCGCTGCAGGCCGTTCCCATTACCAATTGATTGACAGAAAGGGCAATTAAATTAATAAGAGGCGTAAAGAGATTCTTCAGCAGGGGAATAAAGAGTTGACGTTTTAGGAGCAGATTCTTCCTCTCTGCCATTACATTTCTGAAGGTTCCATGAACTCATGGCCATATCGCTGTTCTGAAGGAAGGTCCTTCTATTCTCAGTGATTGGAAAGAATTCTTTAGCTAGAGGATGTTGAATCTGTGGAATTCATCGCCACAGACGACTGTGGAGGCCAAGTCATTGGGTATATTTAAAATTGAGTTTGATAAGTTCCTGATTAGTAAGGGCGTCAAATGTTATGGTGAAAAGGAAGGAAAATTGGGTTGAGAGGGACAATAAATTAGCCATGGCCGAACGGCAGAGTAGGCTCGATAAGCCGAATGGTTTTATTCTGCTCCTTATCCTTGGGGTCTTATGGTAATTTATAAAAAAATATGTGTATATGTATACCATGTATTACACTGTACTGCTGCCGCAAAACAAACTGTGGACTCACTTTTAAGGACTCTTTACATCTCATGTTTTTTGATTGCACGACTTGCCTTCTTTTGCAATTTGTTTTGCGCCAGTCTTTGTGTATTAATATGCAGTTATTCTTAAAATTCTATTGCATTTCTTTTTACTTATAAATGTCTACAAGATGTAGTATATAGCATATAGTATAGATGTAGTATATGGTAATATATAAGTACTTAGATAATTAGTCTTCTTTCACCTTATTAACTTTGAAAGAGCCTCATTTAGGAAGATACTCGTCAGTATGGACAAGTTAGGTCGAAGGGCCTGTTATAACTATGACTCGTTGTGGCTTCAGTGTTGGAGACTGGTTAATCTTGAGGCTCAGAGATGCATATGGAGGCTTTTCAGTCCATTGTGTGCATAGAGTCATAGAATGATAGGCACTACAGCACAGAAAGGCCTTTTGGCCAATCTAGTCCTTCCCGAACTTCTATTCTATTTATTCTAACTTTTATAAGATGACCCACTGCCGGACTGTATCCCTTCATATCCTCCTCATCCATGTACCTGTCCAAATTTCCCTTAACTGTGGCCGTCGAACCGTATCCATCACTCTGCTGGCAGCACGTCCCACAATCGCACCAAATTCCCCTCAGATTAATCTTAATAAGTCACCTTTAACCAAAAGAGGATGCCAAAAGTTTCTTCAGATAAATAAAGTGTAAAAGAGAGGCGAGAGTGGGTATTGGACCGATGGAAAACGATGCTGGATAGGTAGTAATATGGGATAATGAAATGGCGGACGAACTGAATAAGTAATTTGCATTAGTAGTCACTATGGTATACACCAGCAATGTACAGGAAGTTCCTGGAGTCAGTGGTCATGAAGTGTGTGAAGTTACCGTTTCTAGAGAAAAGGTTTTTGGGAAAATAAAAGTCTGAAGTTTGATATGTCACCTGGACCAGAAGGTGTACACCCCTGAGTTCTTAAAGAGGTGGCTGAAGAGATCGTGGAGGCTAGTATTGATCTTTCCAGGATCACTAGATTCTGGAATGGTTCCAGAAGACTGGAAAATTACAAATGTCACTCCACTTTTCAAGTAAGGATAGAGGCAGGAAACTATAGGCCTGTTAGTCTAACCGTAATGGTTGGGGAGATGTTGGAGTCAACTATTAAGGATGAAATCTCAGGGCTCTTGGAGACATATGATAAAATAGGCTGCAGTCAGCATGGGAACATCTTGTTTGACAAATCTGTTGGAGTTCTTTGAAGAAATAACAAGCAAGATAGACAAAAGAGAGTTGGTTGATGTTGTGTACTTGGATTTTAAGAAGGTCTTTGGCAACATGTCACACACGAGACTGCTCAACAAGCTACGAGGCAATGATATTGCAGGAAAGATAAAGCAGTGGCTGATTGGCAGGAGGTAAAGAGTGGGAATAAAGGGAACTTTTCTGGTTGGCTGTGGTTGACAAATGGTGTTCCTCAGTGTTCTGTGTTGGAACTGATTTTGTTTTACATTATATGTCAATGATTTGGATGATGAAATTGATAGCTTTATTGCACAGTTTGCAGACAAAATGAAAGGTAGGGGGTAGGAAGTTCTGAGGAAATAGAGAGGCTACAGAAGGACTTAGACAGATTAGGACAATGGGCAAAGAAATGGCAGATGGAATATAGAGTAGGAAGTGTTTGAGCATTCACTTTGGTGGAGTAAATGAAGGGACTGAATATTCTGTAAATGGAGAGAAAAAACGAGAAACTGGGGTGCAAGGGAATTCGGAGTGCAGGATTTCCTAAAGGATAATTTGAATTGAATTGAATTGAATGATCTTTATTGTCATTATACATAGGTACAATGAAACGCTGTTTGGCTTCCTCTCAGACAATCAAACAAAGCAGCAGATAAGAACAAGACAGTAATAGAAAAACAGTATTAAATAGATAAGTAGCAGAAAATAAGTTGCAGCAGCACCAGAATGTCACAGTAATGCACAAAGTGCCGTTAGTGCAAGTATTTGAGTCCTTGTGTGTGCTCACAGTTTCAGTCATTGTTCTGTGGGAGTGGTGTAATGGAGGCCACAGCTCTGGGGTAGAAGCTGCTCCTCAGTCTGTTTGTCCTGGCTTTTAGTGTCCTGAACCTTTTGCTGGACGGAAGCAGGTCAAACAGGGAGTGGCCGGGGTGTGTGGTGTCTCTGGTTATGCTGTTTGCTTTCCTCCTGAGTCTGCTGGAATAGATGGTATCCAGTCCTGGGAGCTTCATCCTGACAATTCGCTAGGCCGCCTTCACCTCACCAGGCAGGTCTTGTCGCTTAGCGGCTGTGCAGCTGGCATACCACACTGTGGCGCTGTTGGTCAGAATGGTTTTATTTGTGCTTCTGTGGAAGTTAAGAACCAGCTTTTGTGAGAGTTTGGCCTGTTTCTGCTTTCTGAGGAAGAGTCGTTGTGCCTTTTTTTTTTACAAGCAGTGAGCTGTTGGTGGTCCATGTCAGCTGTTTTGACAACATAACTCCAAGGAACTTTAGGTTTTCCACACTTTCCCCTACCTCTCCATGTATATGGGGGGGGGGGGTGTACTCTGTCCTTTGATTTCCTGAAGTCAATGATCTTCTCTTTTGTTTTAGAAGTGTTAAGGACCAGGTCTTTGTCCTTACACCATTCTGTCAGATGATCCACCTCGAGCCTATTTACAAGTTAAGTCTTTGGCGAGGAGGGCAAATGCCATGTTAACCTTCATTTCAAAAGGACTAGAAAAACAAGGATGGAATATTGAAACTTTATAAAGCACTAGTAAGGTCTCACTTGGAGTGTTGTGAGCAAGTTTGGGCCCCTTAGAAAGGATCTGTTGAAATTGGAGAGTGTCCAAAGGAATTCACGAAAATGAATCCAGGGTTGAATGGCTTGTCATATGATGAGTGTTTGATGGCTCTGGGCCTGCACTCATTGGACTTCAGAAGAATGATGGGTGCATTAATTAAAACCTATCTAATAGTGAAAGGCCTTGACAGAGTGGATGTGGAGACGATGCTTCCCGTGGTGGGAGAATCTAAGACCAGAGGACACGGCTTAAGAATAGAGGGGCATCCTTTTAGAACAGAGGTGAGGAGGAATTTATTTAGTCAGAGGGTGGTGAATCTGTGGAATTCTTTGCCACAGGCAGCTGTGGAGGCCAAGTCTTATTTATATTTAAGGCAGAGGTTGATAGATTGATCAGGCATAAAGGGATATGGGGAGAAGGCATGAGACTGGGGTTAAGAGGGAGATTGGATCAGCCATGAAGAAATGGCGGAGCAGACTCAATGGGCCAAATGACCTAATTCTGCTCCTGTATCCTGTGGTCTGTAATCCATCTGCTATTTCTTTGTCCAATCTCCGAACGGACATCTCTTAAGTCCCTATGTAGCCTATTTACATCTTCAAAGCTGTCTGCCCCTTCACCTATCTAAATATCGTCTGCAAACTGTGCAACAAAGTCATCAATTCCATCATCCTAATCATTGACATACAAAGTAAAAAGAATCTGTTCCAACAAAGATGACTTTGGAACACTACTAGCCAGCGGTAGCCAACCAGGGAAGGCTCCTTCTATTACCACTCTTTACCTCCTGCCAATTAGCCACTGCTTTATCAATGCTGGAATCTTTCCTGTAAATACCATGGGCTCGTAGCTTATTAAGCAGACTCATATGTGGGACTCTGTCAAAGGCCTTCTCAAGATCCAAGAACACAACATCAATCGATTCTCCCTCCTGTATCCTGTATTTCTTCAAAACATAGAAAAAACATAGCAGCATAGAAAAACCTACAGGACAATACAGGCTCTTCAGCCCACAATGCTGTGCCGAACATGTACTTACTTTAGAAATGACCTAGGGTTACTCATAGCCTCTATTTTTCTAAACTCCATGTACTTATCCAAGAGACTCTTAAAAGACCATATCGTATTTGCCCCCAACACCGTTGGCTGCAGATCATTCCATGAACTCGCCACTCTCTGCATAAAAAAACTTACCCCTGACATCTCCTCTGTAACTACTTCCAAGCACCATAAAACTGTGTCCTCTCGTGTTAGCCATTTCAGCCCAGGGAAAAAAGCCTCTGACTATCCACACGATCAATTCCTCTCATCATTTTATACACCCAAGTCAGGTCACCTCTTATCCTCCGTCGCTCCAAGGAGAAAAGGCCGTGTTCATTCAGCCTATTTTCATAAGGCATGCTCCCTAATCCAGGCAACATCCTTGTAAATCTCCTCTGTACCCTTTCTATAGTTTCCACATCCTTCATGTAGTGAAGTGAGCAGAACTGAGGACAATACTCCAAGTGGGGTCTGACCAGGGTCCTATATAGTTGTAACATTGCCTCTCGGCTCTTGAACTCAATCCCACGGTTGATGAAGGCCAATGCACCGTATGAGCTCTTAACCACAGACTTAACCTGCGCAGCAGCTATGTGCGTTCTATGGACTGGGACACCAAGATCTCTGTGATCCTCCACACTGTCAAGAGTCTTACCATTAATACTATATTCTGCCATCATATTTGACCTACTAAAATGAACCACCTCACACTTATCTGGGTTGAACTCCATTTGCCACTTCTCAGCCCAGTTTTGCATTCTGTTGATGTCCCGCCATAACCTCTGTCAGGCCTCCACACTATCCACAACACCCTGAACCTTTGCGTCATCAGCAAATTTACTAACCCATCCCTCCACTTCTTCATTCAGGACATTTATAAAAATCACGACGAGAAAGGGTCCCAGAACAAATCCCTGAGGCACACCACTGGTCACCGACCTCCATGCAGAATATGGTCCGTCTACAACCACTCTTTGCCTTCTGTGAGTAAGCCAATTCTGGATCAAGTCCCCTTGGATCCTATGCCTCCTTCCTTTCTCAATAAGCCTTGCATGGGGTACCTTAACAAATGTCTCGCTGAAATGCATATATACTACATTTACTACTCTACCTCCATCAGCGTGTTTAGTCACATCCTCAAAATATTCAATCAGGCTCGTAAGGCACGACCTGCCTTTGACAAAGCCATGATGACTATTCCTAATCATATTATACCTCTCCAAATGTTCATAAATACTGCCTCTCAGGATCTTCTGTATCAACTTACCAACCGCTGAATTAAGACTCACTGGTCTCTAATTTCCTGGGCTATTTCTACTCCCTTTCTTGAATAAGGAACATCTGCAACCCTCCCATCCTCCGGAACCTCGCCCCTCCCCAATGATGATGCAAAGATAATCGCCAGAGGCTCAGCGATCTTCTCCCTTGCCTCCAGCAGTGGCCTGTGGTATATCTCACCTGGTCCCGGAGACTTATCCAACGATGTTTCCCATCTTCTTTCTCAACATCTATATGCTCAAGCTTTTCAATCTGCTGTAAGTCATCTTTACAATCGCCAAGATCCTCTTCCGTAGTGAATACTGAAACGAAGTATTCATTAAGTATCTCTGCCATCTCCTCCGGTTCCATACACACTTCTGCACTGTTGCAAGAGATTAGTCCTATTCTCTAATGTCTTATCCTCTTGCACTTCACATAGAATACCATCGGGGTTTTCCTTAATCTTGTTCGCCAAGGCCTTGTCATGGTCCCTTCTGGCTCTCCTAATTTCATTCTTAAGTTCCTTCCTGCTAGCCTTATAATCTTCCAGATCTCTATCGTTACTTAGTTTTTTGAACCTTTCGTAAACTTTTCTTTTCTTCTTGACTATATTTTCAACAGCCTTTGTACACCACGGTCCCTGTATCTTACTATCCTTCCCCTGTCTCATTGGAATGTACCTATGGAGAACAGCACGCAAATATCCCCTGAACATTTGTCACATTCCTGCCGTTCGTTTCCCTGAACATCTGTTCCCAATTTATGCTTCCAAGTTCCTGCCTGATAGCTTCAGATTTCCCCTTACTCCAATTAAACGGTTTCCTAACTTGTCTGTTCCTATCCCTCTACAATGTTATGGTAAAGGAGATAGAATTGTGATCACTATCTCCAAAATCATCTCCCACTGACGTCCGACCAAGTTCATTTCCCAATACCAGATCAAGTACAGCCTCTCATCTTGTAGGCTTATCTACATATTGTGTCAGTAAACCTTCCTGAACACACTTAAAAAACTCTTCCCCATCTAATCCCCTTGCTCTAGGGAGATGCCAGTCAGCAGTAGGGACATTAAAATCTCCTACCACGACAACCCTGTTATTATTACACCTTCCCAGAATCTGTCTCCCTATCTGCTCCTCGATGTCCCTGTCACTACCAGGTGGTCTATAAAAACATCCAGTAGAGTTATTGACCCCTTTCCGTTTCTAACTTCCATCCACAGAGACTCAGTAGACGGTCCTCTATGAGTTCCTCCTTTTCTGCAGCGGTGACCCTATCTCTGATCAGCAGTGCCACGCTCCCACCTCTTTTGCCTCCCTCCCTGTCCTTTCTGAAACATCTTAAGCCTGGCACTCTAAGTAACCATTCCTGACCCTGAGCTAACCAAGTCTGAGCTATCCAATGGCCACAACTCCAAGTACTGATCCACGATCTAAGCTCATCCGTCTTGTTCATGATGCTTCTTGCATTAACACAGACACATCTCAAACCATCGATCTGAGCGCATCTCTTCGCTATCACCTGCTTATACTCCCTCTCGCATTGTCTCCATGCTTTCTCTATTTGTGAACCAAAAGCCCTTTCCTCAATCTGTACAGTTCGGTTCACACCCCCCAGCAATTCTAGTTTAAACTCCCCCCAATAGCCTTAGCAAACCTCCCTACCAGAATATTGGTCCCCCTCGGATTCAAGTGCAACCCATCTTTTTGTATAGGTCATGCCTGCCCCAAAAGAGGTCCCAATGATCCAGAAATCTGAATGCCTTCCTCCTGCTTCAATCCCTCAACCATGTATTTATCTTCCACCTCATTCTATTCCATTACTCACTGTCGCATGGCACAGGGAGTAATCCCGAGATTACTGCCTTTGCGGTCCTGCTTCTCAGCTTCCTTCCTAACTTACTGCTTTCAGGACTCCTCCCTTTTCCTACCCATGTTCGTTGGTACCAATATGTACCACGAGCTCTGTCTGTTCACCTTCCCAATTCAGGACATCGTGGACGCGATCAGAAACATCCCGGACCCTGGCACATAGGAGGCAACCTACCATCCGTGTTTCTTCTCTCGGTCCCACAGAATCGCCTATCTGACCCCCTAACTATAGAGTCCCCTATTACTGCTTCCTTCTTACTTTCCCTACCGTTCTGAGCCAAAGGTCCAGACTTGGTGCCAGAGGCGCGGCCACTGTTGCTTCCCCCTAGGTAGGCCGTCCCCCCCAACTCAAACAGGAGTATTTATTGTTAAGGGGGTCAGCTACAGGGGTACTCTGTAGTATCTGACTCCTGCCCTTCCCTCTCCTGGCTATTACACACTTACCTGTCTCCCGAGGCCCCGGTGTGACTACTTGCTTAAAGCTCCTCTTTGTCATCTCCTCATTTTCCCTGATCATACGAAGGTAATCGAGCTGCAGCTCCAGTTCCCTAAGCCGGTCCCTTAGTAGCTGCAGCTGGACGCACCTGGCGCAGATGTGCACTCTCGGACTTCCCACATCTGACAGCCAGTACAGAATTCTATCAGATTTGTCAGGCAAGATTTTCCCTTGAGCATATTTTACCAAATATTCTGTGAACTTATCCTTGCTAATCGACTCCTACAGCTTTCCAACCACTATGGTCAGGCGAACTGACCTATATTTCCCTTTCTTCTATCCCACACCCTTCTTGAAGTTTGGAGTGACATTTGCAATTTTCCAGTCTTCTGGAATCATTCCACAATCTAGTGATTCTTTAAGGATAATTACTATTGCCTTCACAATCCATTCATAACTCTGAGGTGTACACCGCCTGGTCCGGGTGACGTATCTACCTTCAGCTCTTCCAGTTTGCCAATAACCTTTTCTCTACAAGCGGTAACTTCACACACATCATGATTCCTGACAACTTTCACTTCCACCATATTGCTAGTGTCTTCCACAGTGAAGACTGATATTTTTTTCAGTTCGTCCGACATTTCATTTTCCCCATTACTGATTGTCCAGCATCGTTTTCCTGTGATCCGATATCCACTCTCGGTTCTCTTTTACACTATAAGTATCTGAAAAGACTTTTGGTATCATCTTTTTTTTTGTAATTTATTTTTCTATTGAAGTTCATCATCAAACAAACATTTCCGTAAGATGTATTTTAGACATTGTACATATATATATATATCACAAATCTCCACTAAGTATTTATCTGAGGTATACACTTATAGAAAAGAGTGGAAAGAAAAAAAACAAGCAAAGGGAAAGAACTATGTACAAGTAGGGAGTGATCTTTTTTTTACAACAGATTCATTGATTTGTGAGAATAAAATCAGGCCTATGAGGCATTACGTAGTTAAACCATTTTTCCCAGTATGAATCAAATTGTTCCAACTTATGGTTAACAGACGCTGTTATCTTCTCCATTTTGTAAATGTCCATTGTAATTTCCATCCATATATTTAAAGTCGGGCTCTCCTGTGATAACCATTTCCTAGTAAGAGTCTTTTTACCAGCCACCAACAGTATATTCATTAAATAGTTATCTCTTTTCAACCATTCTTGAGGTATATATCCAAAATATAGGGTCTTACTCTCTAAGGGTATTTCACATTTAAAGATGTCTTGTAGGGCATTGTGTATCCCCCTCCAATAGTTTTTGATAACAGGGCAGTCCCAAAAAATGTGATAATGATTTGCATTTTGAATTCCACAATTTCTCCAGCAAACAGGGAGGTTACTATCATAATGGGATTTCTGAGAGGGTGTAATAAAATATCTTATCAAGTTTTTCCATCCAAACTCCCTCCATTTCTGTGAACTGGTACACTTCCACTGATACTTCCATATTATTGTCCATTCTTCCTTCTCCCATTTTGTTTTAATGTATGAAGTCGAATGTGTTTTAAGATTTGACAACCCCTTATACATGCTTGAAATTATTCTACTACCATTATCTGAATTATATGCTTTTCTAAAGAGCTCTATCAAGCATGTATTTACCTTGGTTACATTTTTAAGCGTCTTATTAACATATTGCCGCAATTGTAAATACCGATAAAAATCTTGTTTTTCTAATAAGTGTTTCTCTTTAAGCATTTCAAAACTGAACAGTCTTCCTTCTTTCATTATGTTGCAAAGAACTGTTATTCCTTTAGCTGTCCAGTCCTTAAATCTAGCATCCAATTTATTTGGTGTAAAATCCGAGTCATATGCACACCATTTAAGAATTGCAATATCTCCCTCTAGATTATATTCTTTTATAGTAGTATTCCATACTTTAAGAGACAATTTCACCCATGTGTTATCAATAGTATTTATGTACCTTTGCAAATTGTTATCAGCCAAAATTGCTTGTATGGGGATGGGAAGTACCCGCTCCTCAATGTTTTTTCATTGAGCGTCATATGATGGGTTGCACCAACATATCACAGCTCTCAACTGTGCTGCAAAATAATAATCTCTAAGAGAAGGTAGGCCCCATCCCCCCTTTTCCTTTGCTAATTGGAAAGTTTTGAGACGAACTCTAGGCCTTTTACCTTGCCAAATATACCTTGATAACATCTTGTTACATTAATTGAATTGATTTTGATTAATCTCTATTGGTAGGGTCTGAAAGAGATAATAGTCTGGGCAGTATTTTCATTTTAATGGACTCAATCCTTGAACTGAGACTGAAACAAGGAATCGGGTTCCATCTTGTCACATCTTCCTTAATTTTTTTTTATATAAAGGCTGATAATTACATTCTGATAATTTTGCCAAATCTTTTGGCATAATGATGCCCAAATATTTGAAAGACTGTGTGTGCCATGCCCAGGGGTATCGACTTTCAATTTCTCTCAGTTGGCTATAGTAATATGAAAGTAATTGGGATTTATCTATGTTGATCTTGTATCCGGATAATTGACCATGTTGTTCAAAGGATTGCATCAATTTAGGTAAAGAGTATGTTGGTTGCCCTAGATAGATCAAAATGTCATCCGCATAACAAGCCAATTTATGCCCTGTCCCTTTAATAGTAATTCCCCTGATATCTCCATTTTGTCTGATGTATTGAGCTAATGGTTCCAGATATAGAGCGAAGAGTAGTGGTGACCATGCACAACCCTGTCTCGTGCCCCTTTCTAGGGTAAGACTATTTGATAAATATTCATTGATTTTAATCCTAGCAGTAGGATTGTCATATAGTGTCCGTATAGTTTTAATAATTGTGTCTTGGTAACCAAATCTATGTAAAACTCTGTAAAGAAAATTCCAATTAACCGAATCAAATGATTTTTCAGCGTCCACGCTTATCACTATTGCTTCGATTTTGTTTTTTTTGTATATGATCCATAATGTGAAGTGTCCTTCTTATATTGTCTTGTTTCTGGCGTTGTCGTATAAAACCTGTCTGATCGTTACGTATCAGTATGGGTAGAAACTCCTCTAATCGTTTGGCCGTGATGGAGGTAAATAACCTACAATCTACATTGCGAACGGATATTGGTCTAAATGACCCGCATTCCATTTTATCTTTGTCTTCTTTCGGTATAGCTGAGATGATCACTTCCTTCCAACTGGGTGGCATTTGTGCCTTTTTTAGAGCCAAGTTTAGTGTGGGGAGTTAAACAGGCCCATCTGATCCTGGTGACTTGCTTAATTTAACCCTACTAATTGCAGCTTTTAATTCAACTTCAGTTATGTCAGCAGTCATCGTTCTATTTTGTTCTTCGCTTAAAGTGGGTAACTCTAGAGAATTCAAGAAGGTGTCAATTTGGGTTATGCTTCCCCCTGGAACTTTGGAATATAGAGTTTTGTAAAACACTTCAAACGCTTCTTGAATTTCACTTAGCTTATTTTTTTTAAAATCATTTTCGTTCTTGGGTCCCTAATTCTATGAATTGTATTTTCTGCTATCGTTTTTTTTTCAATTTCCACGCCAGTATTTTCAAAGATTTCGATCCACTTTCATAATGTCTCTGTTTCAGAAGCATTAAGTTTTTCCTGATTCCTTGCGTAGCCAAATTATTTATTTCATTCCTAATTCTTTTAATTTCCCCGAATGTATCCTGTGCCAAATTCAATTTGTGTTTTTTCTTCAGTTCTTTCAGCCAATTTTGTAATTCTTCTAATGTTTTTTTTTCTTATTTTTTCCTTATATGAAGATATCGCTATAATATTCCCTCTTAAGACCGCCTCAGAGTATCCCATAAAATGGGAGGTGAAATCTCTCTGTTATCATTAAATTCTAAGTAGAGACCGATTTCTTTTTTTAATTCGTTCCTTAAAGTACGGATTATTGAGTAGACTTGAATTTAGTTTCCAAATAGTATTATTTGGTTGTAGGTCAAAATCAACAGATAAATATATAGGTGCATGGTCACTTACATCTATTGTCCCAATTCCACAGGTGTTTATTTAGTCTTTGTCTTTTCCAAATGTTATGAAATAGTCTATTCTTGTATATACAGAATGGGGAGCAGAATAATGAGTGTAATCCCTCCTGTCAGGGAAAAGGTCCCTCCATATATCAAGTAAACCAACATCCTCAAAAAGTGTATTAACTTTCTTGTGTAAAGATTTTGTTTCATAGGTTTTTCTATTGGAAGAGTCTAATTTTGGTTGTAATTGTAAATTTAAGTCTCCCACATATCAGGAGACCTTCTGCTTCCGTTACCATAATATCAGTAATTTTCTGAAGGAAACCAATATCACTTCCCTGAGGTGTGTATATATTCAATAGAGTAACTGAATTGCCGTCTATCCTCCCCCTTACCAGAATATATCTGCCCTCTTTATCTCCCATTTCGAATACTTCTTCAAAATTTACCTTACTTGAGATAATAGCCTATGTCCTATGTCTCCTATGTCCTGATTTATATGAGGAGAAAAACAGATTAGTGAAGCCCATTCTCTTTAGTTTTTTATGCTCATTATCATTTAAATGGGTTTCCTGTAAATATACCACATCGGCTTGTTCTTTTTCATTTTGGATAAAATTCTCTTACGTTTGATTGGATTTAATAGCCCATTGACATTAAAAGAAATGAACTTTACCTTGTCCTTAGCCATCTGTATTTATCTGTCAATGTATCATTAAAATTAGAATAAAACTTAATCGATCTACTCCCTCAACAAATAAGAACCAAGAAACGCAAATAATAATAAAAACGGCAAAGAACTTGTGATTCCAAGGCTGAGGTCTCTAGTAGATAACCCTGCATTGAGCTAGACGAAATGTCTAGCTGTGGGGGATAACCCCTCCTACTTGTGAGTTGAGGGCCCCCATTGCAGTATTCATAAAAGTCAGTGAACAAATCCATTACACAGAAAAGATTTCCCTGTGTACTCCTCCTATATATATATATATATATATATATATATATACATACACATCACACACACACACACACACACACACACACACACACACAAATACTTATATATATATATTCTCATTTTGGTGGGGAAAAAGGAGTAAATGAGCAAATAAAGAATAACAACTAAGTAATATAAAATCCACATTATAATAAGTATTTCTCGAGATAGGTATATCACCGTGTACTTTTGCTTCCGTTTAGCTTATCAACATTTTTAAAGTTAGCCAAACCTTATGGCTCTTCTGAAGTGGGTGTGGACTGTCTTTGGGAAACTCCCTGTCTTCCTGATTTATTTCTCTCGGCCTCCTCCAGTCTCCTGCCTTCTTGTTTCTCGCACTATTTCCCAAGCAGAGCGGGATAATTCCTCTGCCAGGCTTTCCCTCGGTTTGATCACGCTGACGGGCAACCCTCTGGCCTTCATGTCTGTAGTCGCCTCTTCCACTGTCTGGTACAACCGCGTCCCGTCTCCATAAAACACGCGCAGTTTAGCAGGGTACGGAGTTTGAAATCTAATCCTTTCTTGCTTTAGTACTCTCTTTACTTCAGAGTATTTTTGCGTTTCTGGAGGACCGCGGGGTTGGGGGGGGGGGGGGCGTAATTTTGGTCGAAATTTATCGTCTAAAAACACTCTCTTCTTACCCCAGGCCCTTCGTAGAATCTCCGCCTTGGTGCTGTACCGAAGGAATTTAATTATTATTGAGCGTGGCTTTCTATCCTGGATAGGTTTTGGGACTAACGCGCGATGGGCTCTCTCGACTTCCAGCTCCTTAGCCGGGGGAAGATCCAGCGCGTCCCGCAGTAACTTTCCGACAAACTCCGTCATGGACGAGCCCTCCGCTCCTTCGGGAACGTTGTAGATTCTGATATTTTTCTGCCGTGCTCTTCCCTCCAGGTCAAGCAGTTTACCTTCTTGGTGATGTAATATTTTTATTGTCTTGCTCAGTATCCGTTCCACGTTTTGAACGCGATCTTCCACCTTCTCAATTCGAGTCTCTGCCACCGCTATTTTTTGATTGACGCAGGCGAGCTCTGACTTGATATCACGGAGCTGCTGCTTTATTTCTTTCTGGACCTCCATTATTTCTTTCAGGATTTCGAACATATTCGCCGCTTCGCCTGAACGAGGCTCGGCAGCCGCCTCGCTCGCACGCGGTCGGGTAGGAGAGCCGCTCGCTGCACTCCTCTCAGCCGCAGGCTCCGCAGTGTCGCTTTTTTAATTTCCATTCCTTTTCCCCATTCTTGGCCCTCTTTTCAGTTCAAATATTTTTCGAAAAATATTATATTTGATTGGTTAACGGGGCTTAATACGCTTTTTTTCCGGAGGAGCTAGTGACTTAAGCTGCCATTCTCGTTGATGACGGCACCGGAAAAAAGTTGGTACCATCTTTAATATTATTGGTTAGCTTACTTTCATATTCCAACTTTACCTTCTTAATGACTTTATAGTTGCCTTCTGTTGGTTTTTAAAAGCTTCCCAATCCTCCAACTTCAGACTGATTTTTGTTCTATTATATGCCCTCCCTTTGGCTTAGTGATAGCTTGGACTTCTGTTGTAAGCCACGGTTGCGCCATTTTCCCTTCAGAACACTTCTTCCTCTTTGGGATGAATATGGACCGGTTCCTTCTGTATTGCTTCCAGAAGCTCTGCAGCATCCAAGCCATTGTTCTTTTCCAATCACTTCTGGCCAACTCTGATGACTCTGTAATTCCCTTTACTCCACTGTAATACCGATGCACCTAACGTTAGCTTCTCCTCAAATTTCAGGTTGGACTCGATCACCTCCCGTCAGGGTTCCTTTACCTTCAGCTCTCTAGTCAATTGTGGTTCATTGTAGAGCACCCAATCAACTACGAGATACTCTAAAAAGCTGTCTGGTGGACAGTCTAGAAATGATCCCTCCTGGAATCACGCACCAGTCTGATTTTCCCAATCAACCTGTATATTAAAATTTGCCTTGACTATTTTAACATTGCCCTTTTGGCATTCATTTTGTATTTCCCGTTATAATTTGTAGACCACATTGTTATTACTGTCTGGGGGTCTGTATACAACTCCATCAGGGCATTTTTACCCTTACAGTTCCTTAGCTCTACCCACAATAATCCACAGGGGAGGCAGAGCGAATTCAAGATGGCGCTAAACGGCGACTCCTTTATTTGCATCTTCGGAAACAGCTGTATTTACATCTTTAACTTTATTCTTCCATTTCAGGGTTGCTTTGAAGAACCTGACCTGGAGTTATACGCTGACTTATGTTTTGCAGGAATGGGACCCGTTCACGGTGTTTCAGGACTGCCTGTTGTTCGGAAGCGGAAGATCTCAGGGCTCTGGAGACCGGCGGATCGAGGGTCGGTGTCACCGCAGGAGACCCGTGTGTCGTCGCGGGAGTCGGGATATCTGTTGTGGGCCCGAAGACCCGGGATCTTTGCGATCTTCAGGCACAGAGCTCGAAAAAAGCGACATGACGGACTTTTAACATCGTAAACTAACGAGTTGTTTGTTATATCTCCCTTATTACAGGAGAGAAAGAAACTGCGGTATGTCGGATGAAACGCGAAGTCTTTGGGGTAACTGCAAGTCTGTATCTTTGCTATTGCTGTGCTCACTGAGGGCTCGGTGGCGGTACCGATGCTCGCTTTCTTGCCGGTGGGGAGAGGGGGGTTTGTTGCCCGCTGCAGCTTACGGGCGGGAGGGAGGGGAGCTGGGGGGGGGGGGACTTTGAGGTTCTTCTTGCCTGTCCGTGCGACAAAACGTGTATCCTTGGATATTAGGCTGCCAACTTTAATCTTCTTTCAGCTATGATTCAGTGAGTCTTCAACATCACACCTGCCAATGTGTAACTGTGCTATAAGCTCATCTACCTTATTCCTTATCCTGTGCGCATTCAGTTATAACACCTTCATTCCAGTATTCATCTGTTTCGATTTTATCCACCTGTTTCGATGCAACTTATCCCATTAACTGCAATTTTGCCCTCACAACAGCCTCTCCTCACTACACCTTGCCTTTGTTTGTAAACCATCCGCCTTTCCTACAATAGTCCTGGCAACATCTTTGCCTACTATCCCTCTTAAAGATCCATCCAGATGGATGAGTTCTTTCCCATTATTTCACGTTATTCCAAGTTCCCATGGAAGTTCCTAATACATTCTAGGTCATAATAATGCACCATGCAAGTAAAATTTTTATCTATCTTCTCCCTCCGTCCCACGAGTTAGTTTTCCCCATCATCTTCCTTGTGTGTCCTTTGCTCTCACGTACTAATTCTTCCTTTTTTTCTTATGACGCTATAAGGCAGAAAAATCGGGTTGAGAGTGATGATAAATCAGCCATGATCAAACAATGGAGCAGCTCCGATAGGCCGAATAATTCGGTTCCTATGGTCTAGTTAATGCTCCTGCCCCATCAGGACTTTGAAGCCTCTAACCCATAATTCACCCCAACCTCTCCAATGTATCCAGTCACTGAAGACTCCATCGCAAGTGAAAAGTACCAAGGAAGGTCAGAGCTCATAATAAACTTTAATGTCAACCACGATGACGTGTGAACCTTTTACTTAGAAAGGTCGGGAATCGATCTCCGCCGCTCTGTATAATTCTCAACCCTCTCCAATCATAAGAACGTAAGACATAGCAGCAGAATTAGGCCATTTGACCCATGGAATCTGCTCCGCCATTCATTCACGGCTGATCCTTTTCCCTCTCTTCAACCCTATTGCCTGGCTTTCTCCCCATAATCTTTGATGTGTACGATCAAGAACCTATCAATCTCTGTACCCAATGACCTGGCCTCTACAGCCACCTGTGATAACAACTTCCACAAATTCACCACCAGAATTTTCTACAGAAATTTCTCCGCATTTCTGTTTTAAATGGACGTTCCTCTATCCTGAGGCTGTGCCCTCTTGTCCTAGACTCCCCCACCGGGGAAACATCCTTTCTACAACTACTCTGTCTAGGCCTTTCAACATTCGAAAAGTTTCAATGAGATCACCCCTCATCCTTTTGAATTCCAGCAAGTCCGGAGCCAGAGCCACCAAGCGTTGCTCGTATGATAACCCTTTCATTCCCGGAATCATCCTTGTGAACCTCCTCTGGACCCTCTCCAATGCCAGCACAACTTTTCTCAGATGAGGAGCTCAGAACTGTTCACACCACTCAAGATGAGGCCTTAGCAGTGTCTTACAAAGCCTCGGCATCACATCCCTGCTCTTGTGTCTAAGTGTTCTTGAAATGAATGCTAACATTGTATTTGCCTTGTTCACCACCGACTCAACCTGCAAGTTAACCTTCAGGGTGTTCTGCACAAGGACTCCCAAGTTCCTTTGCACCTCAGATTTTTGGATTTTCTCCCCGTTTAGAGAATAGTAAACGTACTAATTCAGTAGAATTCTTCGACTGAATATTTTTACACCATACGACATTTGTATCGGTCAGTGCTGCTCTCTGCAGGTGCGCCGAGGTGAGAGCTGACCAAACTATTATCATAATACTCTGGTTGCCATCGGGAAGGAGGTACGGGAGCATTAGGACACATACCACGAGGTTCAGGAACAGTTATTACCCTACAACCATCAGGCTCCTGAACCTGAGTGGATAACTTCACTCACTTCAATACTGAATCGATTCCACAACCTATGGACTTAAGAGCGGTTGAAGAGAAGTTTCTCATCCTAAATCATCAGACTCTTGAACAAAAAAGAATAACTACAGTCATTCTATTTCAGATGTTCCCACAACCAATGATATCACTTTAAGGATTCTTTTTCTTGTTATTTCATGCTCTCATTATTTATTGTTATTTATTTATATTTCCGTCTGTAGATTGTTGTTCATTGACCCGGTTTACAGTTGCTGTTCTATAGATTTGCTAAGCATTCCTGCAGGAAATTAAGAATCTCAGGGTTGTATGTGATGGTGTGCATGCATTCTTATAATAAATTTTACTTTGAACTTTGAACGTTGGATTCACTTTCAAAGCCCCCCCCCAACAACTGGTTCTCAATGTTATTTATCTGTCTATATATTTAATATTTGCAGGTTGTCTTATTTTACACATTCGTTGTCAGTCTTTGTGTGCAGTTTTCAACGACTCTATTGTATTTGTTCTACTGCGAATGCTCGCACGAAAATTAATCTCAAGGTAACATATCCGTACTTTGATATTAAATTTACTTTAAATTTTAATCTGTGAACAAAGACCATCTATACAAATATTGCTTTAGAAGGCAGTTAACAAATACTCTGTTAAAACATCTAGACATCCAGTTTAAAAGCTCGGATAACGCTGAGGATAAGCAGCATTGTTTTGAGAGAGGTCTACTTGTTATTGAGGAGAAATGAGAGTTAAGATGTTTCTTTTCTTCAGACAGGAAGGCACTGTACAGTTCATAAGGCACCCAGGCAGAGGTAGGAGGTTACAGTGGGGAAGGATGAGGAACGGAGTATAGATGCACACATACGTAGTCACAGCCCTCTCCGCCTGCGACATCGGCTCCGGGCGACTGGGAGACTGTGAGCATAACAATCTGCTAAGGGATTGACTAGTTTAACTGGAACGCAGCTCCGCTCAGAACCGAAATTCAAGGGATTCTGCAGATGCTGGAAATCTAGAGCAACACACACCAAACCCTGGAGGAACTCAGCAGGCCAGGTAGCACCTATGGAGGGGAATAAACTCGATGTTTTAGACGAAGGTACTTCATCCAGACTGGGGAATGGACAACCGACATTTTAGGAACAGCTTTTCCTCTACCATCAGATATCTGAACAGTCCATAAACCGAAGAGCATTTGGAAACAATTCTGTCTCTTTTTTGCACTATGTATTGTTTATATGTTTCGTATTGTAACATATAGTAATGCCTTGCATTCTTCTGCTGCCGCAAAGCAAAGCATTTCATGACTTACCTAACTGACTACACGTGGAATTATGACATTGTAGCCATTACAGAAACTTAGCTACAGGAGGGTCAGGACTGGCAGCTTAATGTTCCAGGGTTCCGATGTTTCAGACGTGATAGAGGCAGAGGGAAGAAGGGCGGGGGTGGCATTGCTCGTCAGGGAAAATGTTACAACAGTGCTCAGGCAGGACAGATTAGAGGGCTTGTCGACCGAGACCATATGGGTGGAGCTGGGAAACAGGAAAGGTATGATCACATTAATGGGGTTGTGTTATAGACCACCCAATAGTCAGCGAGAATTGGAGGAGCAAATTTGCAGAAAGATAGCAGACAGCTGCAGGAAACATAAAGTTGTGATAGTAGGGGATTTTAATTTTCCACATATTGATTTGGACTCCAATACTGTTAAAGGTCTAGACCGGTTAGAGTTTGTAAAATGTGCCCAGGAAAGTTTTCTAAATCAATATATAGAGGTACCGACTAGAGAGGATGCAATATTAGATTTGTTATTAGGAAACGAGTTAGGACAGGTGACGGAAGTATGTGTAGGGGAACACTTTGGTTCCAGTGATCACAACGCCATTAGTTTCAATTTTATCATGGATAAAGACAGATCTGGTCCTCGGGTTGAGATCTAAACTCGAAAAAGGCCAGATGTGAAGAAATGAGAAAGGATCTAAAAAGCATGGAGTGGGACAGGTTGTTCTCTGGCAAGGATGTCGTTGGTAAGCGGGAGGCCTTCAAAAGAGAAAATTTGAGAGTGCAGAGTTTGTATGTTCCTGTCAGGATTAAAGGCAAAATGAATAAGAATATGGAACCTTGTTTCTGTAGGGATATTGGAACTCTGATAAAGAAGAAGAGAGAGATGTATAACATGTATAGGAAACAGGAAGCAAATAAGGTGCTTGAGGAGTATAAAAAGTGCAAAAAATACTTAAGAAAGAAATCAGGAGGGCTAAAAGAAGACATGAGGTAGCTTTGGCAGTCAAGGTGAAGGATAATCCAAAGAGCTTCTACAGGTATATTAAAAGCAAAAGGATAGTAAGGGTTAAAATTGGTCTTCTTGAAGATCAGAGTGGTCGGCTATGTACGGAACCAAAAGAAATGGGGAGAACTTAAATGGGTTTTTTGCGTCTGTATTTACTAAGGAAACTGGCATGGAGTCAATGGAAATAAGGCAAACAAGTAGTGATGTCATGGAACCCATACAGACTGAAGAGGAGGAGGTGCTTGCAATCTTGAGGAAAACCAGAGTAGATAAATCCCCAGGACCTGACAGGGGATAAATCCCTCGGACCTTCAAGGAGACTAGTGTTAAAATTGCAGGGGCGCTGGCAGATATATTTAAAATGTCGACAACTACGGGTGAGGTGCCGGAGGATTGGAGGATAGCTCATGTTGTTCCGTTGTTTAAAAAAGGCTCTAAAAGTAATCCGGGAAATTATAGGCCGGTCAGTTTGACGTTGGTAGTACGTAAATTATTGGAAGGAGTACTAAGAGATAGTATCTCCAAGTATTTAGATAGACAGGGACTTATTAGGGAGAGTCAACACGGCTTTGTGCGTGGTAGGTCATGTTTAACAAATCTTTTAGAGGTTTTCGAGGAGGTTACAAGTAAAGTGGATGATGGGAAGGCAGTGGATGTTGTCTACATGGACTACATGGTCTACAAGACCTTTGACAAGGTCCCACATGGGAGGTTAGTTAGGAAGATTCAGTCGCTAGGTATACATGGTGAGGTAATAAACTGGATTAGACATTGGCTCAATGGGAGAAGCCAGAGAGTGGTAGTGGAGGATTGCTTCTCTGAGTGGAGGCCTGTGACTAGTGGTGTTCCACAGGGATCAGTGCTGGGCCCATTGTTATTTGCCATCTATATCAATGGTATGGATGATAATGTGGTAAATTGGATCAGCAAATTTGCTGATGATACAAAGACTGGAGGTGTAGTGGACAGTGAGGAAGGTTTTCAAAGCTTGCAGAGGGATCTGAACCAGCTGGAAAAATGGGCTGAAAAATGGCAGATGGAGTTTAATACAGACAAATGTGAGGTATTGCACTTTGGAAGGAAAAAACAAGGTAGAACATACAAGGTAAATGGTAGGGCACTGAGGAGTGCAGTAGAACAGAGGGATCTAGGAATACAGATACAAAATTCCCTAAAAGTGGCGTCACATGTAGATAGGGTAGTAAAGAGAGCTTTTGGTACATTGGCCCTTATAAATCAAAGTATTGAGTATAATAGTTGGAATGTTATGGTGAGGTTGTATATGAGATTGATGAGGCTGAATTTGGAGTATTGTGTGCAGTTTTGGTCACCGAATTACAGGAAGGACATTAATAAGGTTGTAAGATTGCAGAGAAGGTTTACAAGGATGTTGCCAGGACTTGATAAACCGAGTTACAGAGAAAGGTTGAATAGGTTAGGACTTTATTCCCTGGAGCGTAGAAGAATGAGGGGAGACTTGATAGAGGTATATAAAATTATGATGGGTATAGATAGACTGAATGCAAGCAGGTTTTTACCACTGAGGCTTGGGGAGAAAAAAACAGAGGACATGGGTTAAGGGTGAAGGGGGAAAAGTTTAAAGGGAACATGGAACATTAAGGGGGGGGGGGGCTTCTTCACAGAGAGTGGCGAGAGTGTGGAATGAGCTGCCAGATTAAGTGATCGGGGCTCACTTTTAACGTTTAAGAAAAACTTGGACAGGTACATGGATGAGAAGTGTATGGAGGGAAATGGTCCAGGTGCAGGTCAGTGGGACTACGCAGAAAAATAGTTCGGCACAGCCAAGAAGAACCAAAAGGCCTGTTTCTGTGCTGTAATGTCCTATGGTTCTATGGTTCTATAATAACCCTGACTCAGATTCTTATTGCCTCACGCACTGTGTGATCATAGAGCCATCTAGTCGCACAACATGGAAACAGGCTCTTTGGCCCACTTACCCATGCCAGCCAAAGTGACCATCTAAGCTAGCCCCATTTGCCTACTTCCGCCTATATTTCTAAACCTTTCCAATCCACGAACCTGTCCAACTGCTTTTCACTGCTGTATCTGCTTCAACCGCTTCCTCCGGCAGTTCGTTCCATATACTGACCACCCCCTGGGTGAATACGTCCCCTTAAAATCTTTTCCCTTGCACCTTCTGACTCTTAATTCCCCAACCCTGGGAAAAATCTGAATAAACATTTGAATAAACTTTTGTAAACAAGAAGAGAAGGTACCCGAGCATCCACTGTTCATTCTCCTCCTTAGAGTCATAAAACCCCTTTTCATGAAACTCAGGTTTTCTAGACCCGGCACCATCCCTGAAAAAATTCTCGGCACTCTTTCAATGTTATTGATATCTGTCCTGTTAGTACGTGTCCAGAACTGCATACAATACTCCAAATGACATCTTAGCAACGTCTTATATAACTTCAACACAGCATTCTAACTCTGTCAGGCCAGAACAGGCAGGCAACTACTAGTCTCCACCCAGCCAGGAGGAGTCGCCTAATTGTCGCTTCTGCTCTGCCTTTGGGTCAGCCTCCTCTCGTACTTAATACTTGGATTTAAGAAAGATGCTGTCTAACCTGCTTGGTTCGTCCAGCATTTTGTGTGTGTTGTTCTACTCAGATCTGCCCTGTGGTGGTGTTGTAGGGGTCATGGGCAGAGTCAGCCCATGCAACTATTTAAACCTAGCCCAATCACCGAATAATTGACGATGACCAATTCAATTATTAATTGGCACTTCTTTGGAGTACGGAAGTAACCGGATCAGCTGGAAGTACCCCACGCGGAGAACTTACAAATTCCTTACAGACGGTTCTGGAATTGAACTCCGAACTCCGACGTCCCGAGCTGGAATGGTGCCGTGCTAACCGCTACGCTACCGTGGCGCCCCATCTCCAAGGGGAATGTAGTGTCTATGAAGGGGGAACTTCTTCAGAATCTGACACAGTCGTTTCAAAATAAGGTGCAAGGCAAAAAGACCACTCCGCACTTCCAACGTGTTCCTAACTATTCAGCGGTATTGTACTGTAATGGTTAGGGCAAAGTTTTTTTTAGCGCTCGCGATCCGAGGTTCAATTTCCTTCGCTACTTGTAAGGAGTTTGTTTGTTCTTCCCATGACCTTGTGCTTTTCCTCGTGTTCTACGGTTTCCTCTTGCATTCTAAAGCCATACAGGGTATAAAAGGGTATGGGATGAAAGCAGGCGGGTAGGGATGACTGGAAGAATTGGATCAGGGCATGATTGAATGGCGGAGCAGACTCGATGGGCCGAATGGCCTACTTCTACTCCTATATCTTATGGTTTTCTCGGTTAGGGTTAGTAAGTAGTGGACATACTATGGTGTCACTTGCAGACCGCTCCCAGCACAAGTTCAGACTGTGCTGGAGGTGGGCATAGTCTGGCATATTTGAGATACAAATGTTATATGCTACTTACAAGGTTGGTCTTGACTGCTGTCTAAGCCTTACTACATGCAGCAATGGACTGCTTCACTTGTTGAGGAGTTGTGAAGGGAATGAAAATCAGAGCATTCTTTATCTTTATCTTTGTCTTCATTTGGAACATACCAGCTCTGTACCACAATGCTCGCTGATCTCTGAGGGAGGACGAGGAAGGTCTGAAGTCCATTATCAAACCCCCGTTACACAGTGGCTGACTGGCATCAATAAGAATAATCATTCGCAAGCGAGCAATTAAATCTGCCTGGACATCCGACAATGCCCCGGGTAGGAGATTGAGGAGGAAAAATATTAGCTACGTTTGTCACATGCGGAGTGGAAAAGGCCTCAGTTAGTCTCGATAGACGATGGATTTGCACCCTTGGAAAGTTTCCAGGGCGCAAACCTGGGCAAGGTTTTTTTTATGGAAGACCGGCAGTTGCCCAAGCTGCAAGTCTCCCCTCGCCACGCCACCGATGTTGTCCAAGGGAAGGGTATCACATGTACTGTACTTCGAAGCATACCGTGAAGTGCATCGATTGCTTCAAGGACCTACACAATCTGAGAATGTGCAGATGCCGACAGGCTTACCGCACCCGTAGCATGCCCACAACTCACTAGCACCAACTTGGAATGTGGCAGGCAGCAGGAGCACCCGGAGGAAACCCACACGATCACAGAGAGAACATGCAAACTCCTTTCAGACAGCGGCAGGAATTGAAATCGGAACGCAGGCGCTGTAAAGCGTTGTCCTGTCCTGTCGTATCACTGCACGGTCGGGCTGAAATCCCGCCGAACTCCATGATGCCATCCCAAGGAGAAGTGGGAGGATGTGTGGTCACTGCCCACCCTCCCCCACCCCCCGCTCTTAACTTAGTCGGTCCTTGACTTGACCTGGTCAGATAGGGCGCTGAGGAGGAAGGGGGAGGAACCAGGCGCCAGGGCCAGCAGTCCGATGAAAAAGGAGATGACCAGAAGGTTGAGGAGCAGGGCGGCCAAGGTCACCCCCAGGGTCCCCGCCAACGAGGGGAGTGGTGCGTTGGCCAGCAGCCAGGTCCGACGGCAGCCCATGTCGGTGATGATGGCCTCCAGCTGGAAGTGGGTGCCGGCCACCGCGCAGATATGGAAAAGCTGGTGACTGTGACCTGTGGGAGGGGAAGAAGCAGAGATAGATAAGTGGGGGAGGTATTCCCTTGCGCACACCACGGTTGACCTCGCGGCCATTTAACCCGTCACCATGGGTACACGGAGATCCCAATTACAGTCCCCAGGATATCTGAATGTGTGTCAAGGCTTCCGGTCTTGAGAGGCTCTGGTGTGTTGTCACAGCCGACACTCGCACGTAAGTTCACAACGGAGTCAACAAAGCAATCCACGACCTCTGGCTCTCCCAACCCGTCTCTGTGACCCCCCCTTCGGACCCTAAAGCCTCCATGTCTGTGACATTCTCCCTCCACTACTCCCCTCCCTGTCTCTGCGACTCTACTTCCATCTCTCTCTCTGTGACCCACTCCTGTCCCTACTCCCCTCCCCGTCTCTGCAACATCCTCTCTCCCTTACACTCTTCCCCTCTTTGTAACCTCTTACTTCCCCTACACCCCTCTTCGTCTCTGTAACTCCTTCCCGGCCACCTCACCTCTCCCTATTACTGTAAAAGGCCATGGCCCCAACACTCCACCCCTATTCCCGTAATGCCATATTGTCTCAGCTTCCCCCGCCGTGCCTCCAGCAGCCTGGGTCACGAGCTCAGGAACTGTCTCCTAATTTCTCGCAGTCCGTTCTCTCATTATTGTCCTTCCTTTTGTGTGCTGAGCTTGGGGAAGTGTCGAGTTTTCAGTGGTCATAGCAATGTAAAATCCGTTGTGCAAACGGTCCTTTGAGGTTATCATAGCCGGGATGGGGAATAGTGGGAGATGAGCTCCCACTACCTCTTAAATACTCCCAAACGTGTCGCGTCTTAAATAGCTACTGACAACCAAATCAAGCCCCTGGTCTTCCCTGGAGGCTTAGCTACTGAGCCCGGCGGAGCCATTTCTAATGACAGGAGAAGTGGCAAAGGCAGGCGCCTGAAAACAAGTTGCTTCGGGCAAATGGAGTTCGTCAGCTGTGGTTGACTGCTTTCCAGGAGAAAGAGAACTCTGATTTCAAACCTCCGCTGCCTTGCAGCTCTACCATCTCATGGGAAAACTTGGTGAGTAAACTCCGAGGAAAATGCTGCAGATGGAGACTTTAAGGCAGTCCCACGTCGATTTCAACGCTGACTGGCACAGCTGGTGCCAAGTTGTATCGGCTTCTGCCGATCCCTTTGGAGCCATCAGCTGTAGGGAGTGGAGGAGCCTGCTGCACGGGTAAACGGCTTGCGCTCCGTATCGTAGTGCGCTGGTTTGTGTACTGGCTTGCGTATTCACTTCGACAGCAAACACGCACCATCTATGGTTGACCTGGCCCATATGTGTAAGCGGAAAGAACGGGGAGGTGGGTTACTCTAACTGGAGTAATCAGGCCGGTTCTGTTAAACGCCCACAGAGAAGTCCGAACCACCTCACCCACGACTCCAGAGCCCACTGCAGGGCATTGAGCGACAGCAGGGCGAGGAGGCTGTTGATGGTCTGCCAGGAGTTATTGGTGGGGGGGGGGGTGTGGGGGGTTGGTGGAAGGGCAGACCTCGTCAATAGGACAGGGGCAGAACCGCTCTGTACACAGTTTGGGCCCTAACCCTAACGAAAGGAAGTCTGCTCTTGCAGTGGGTAAAGGGTGACCAGTTGTATTCGTCCTGGGATGGGAAAGGTGTCCCTTGAGGATACGTGACCACACCTCACTGTAGTTAAGAATACAGTTATCACATTCGAAAGTCAGAGGGTGGTCCCCGAAGCCGCTTCTGGGGCTCCGGACGCGGGTTACAGATGTTGGGGGGGGGGGGGGGAGGGGAATCGTCGCCTAGAAACTTTATCACTGCGAATTTCTGAGGTTGTTCTCCCAGAAATTTGGGTTCAATCTGGATTTCCGTCTCTCTGTCTTCTCCGTCTGTCTCTCGCTCGCTCTCTGTGCTTGCCCGCCGCGTGTGTGTGTGTGTGTGTGTGTGTGTGTGTGTGTGTGTGAGTGTGTGAGTGTGTGTGCACGACCCCGTTGGTATCCCTAGGGTACTACGACACGTCTCACGTCGCAGAATCATGCAGGTCGGGCGGGGTTAATCCGCGTAAATTGCGCTGGTGAGTAGGTGAGGGTTAGAATCGGGTGAAGCCCACACGAGGTTTGTGGGGGAGAGTGCAATAGGATCGGTGTGGGATGAGGACTCAATGGACGGAGGTCTGTGACGCTATGCCCACATACTGAGGGGACGTGGGGTTTAGGAGGGCAGCTACAGTTAACGGAAAGGCTGATGTCTGAGGAGAAGTCTCCCCACACCAAGCTCTCCCTAGACCTGTACACACCACCCCTCAAACCGCCGTTTCCAACTCTGTCTCTGCCCTCCGTTGCCGGACACTCACCGATATAATCGAAGCAGCCAGGAGCCAGGCGTTCGGGCAGGTGGGAGGCGAAGAGGAAGAAGGTGAGGAAAGCGAACAGCAGGTGGCAGTAGTGTGTTGGCACCGAAGTGTTGTGGCTGCAGTCCTCACCCCAGCAAAGGAAGAGCTGTGAGGGGAGGGGTGAGTGAGAAGGATAGGGAGGTTAGCATTCCACTCTAGGACCCCAACCCAGCCTTCCCAGGAAGGTTAAATCCCTGAATGAGGTGTGGGAGGTTGTCCACGTAGAATCTTACATCGTGGAAATAGCCCCTTCGGACTATCGATTCTAGGCTGACCCTTAGCTACTCATTCACACGGTTCGAATCAAGGCCAGTCCAGGTGATGGAACGCAGGTTCTCGGCTGCCCATTGGACGGGTCTCACCGATGTCTTCCCAAATGGTCACTGAAACTCCATATCCCAAACCTCACCGGGCATCACTTCCTCCCAGAACATCACCGGGGCATCAGCTCTCCAAAACTCACCCCACCTCACCCGTTTCCCGTCCCTCCACACAAATCTCTCCCTTCCCCACATCCAGCAAACCTCGCCACCCATCATTCCTCCAAATTACACCACATCCCACCTCCTCCCAAACCTCACCCCTCGCCCATCCTCAAACCAGCTTGCGCTGCTCCCCCTCCTCCCACCTTCTTATTCCGTTAACTGGCCCTTCTTTTCCAGTCCTGTGAAGAGCCTTGGCCCGAAGCGTCGACTGTCTATTCCCCTCCATAGGTGCTGACTGGTCTGCTGGCTTCCTCCAGTATTTTGTGCGTGTTACTTGGGTGTGCCAGTGTTGGTCTTCCCCTCCCTCTCCCTCCACCCGTTCATAGAGGTCCCTCTTACCCTGTAGAAGAGCGGCAGGTTGTCGAACAGAAAGGGGTAGGTGAAAGCTGTGAGCCGGAAGGTCTTACTGAGTCTGGGCTGCTCGGACCTCCAGGAACCTGAGACGCAACCCACACTCATAGAACATAGAACATGGAACAGTACAGCGCAGGAAGAGTCCCTACAGTCCACAATGTTGTGTCGAACCAATTAAATTCGTAATCAAAATGGCCAACTAAACTACTCCCTTCTGGCCACACAGTATTCATATTCCTCCATTTTCCTCACATGCATGTGCGTACTTAAAAGTCTACCGGATAAATATGACTCAACCAGCACCCCAAGAAACGGATTCCAGGCACCCACCCACTCGCTTTGTCAAAAACAACTTGCCCCTGACATCTCCTTTAAGTTATCCCCTCTCACCTTAAATCCATGCCCTCTGGTATTAGACATTTCATCACTGAGTAAAGAAAAAATACTGGCTCTCTGCTCTATCTGTGCCTATCATAATCTTATAAACCTCTATCGGATCTCTCCTCAGCTTCCACCGCTGGAGAGTAAACAACCCAAGTTTATCGAGCCTCTCGTTATTAACACATGCCCTCTAATTCAGGCAGCATTCTGGCAAAACTTTTCTGCACCATTGCCAAAGCCTCCACAAGCTTCCTATAATGGGAGACTAGAACTGTATGCAATACTCCGGAATCGGCCTAACCAGCGTTTTATAAAGTTGCAACATAACTTACTGACTTTTGAACTCAGCGCCTGGACTAATAAAAGCAAGCACGCCATATGCCTTCTTAATCAGCCTATCAACCTGTGCTGCCACATTCAGGGTGCTCAGGGCAGATAAATTCTAACCAGGGAAGTGAGGGAATCGATGCAGGGGGACGGTGATCTGGATTGAGGTCTGGTTCCCCATGATGAGAACCAGATGGAAGGCATGCAAACAAAGAAAATGCTCAGTGTGTGACAATAATAAATCAATTTACCAATTTAACAGCACCGCCATGGTAACTGGGCCTACCTGGAGTAACAGGAGAGTGTTGTGCAAACCAGGGGAGTTGAAGGCAGCGACCGGACGAAGCAGGAATGGAGGACATTATTAACCCAACTGTCTGCCATTACGTAGGCCCGGTAGGTGATAGCACAGCCTTTGAAATGGAGAGAGAAGAAGAGCGTTGGTAGCGAGCAAGAACACATTGTCATATAGCAGGTAAAGAAGGCGAACATTAGTGTACACAGAGAGAGGGAGAGACAGAGACACAGAGACACAGAGACATAGAGAGTCAGAGAGAGAGAGAGAGAGACGGAGACACAGAGACACAGAGAGACAGAGAGAGACAGACGGAGACACAGAGACACAGAGACAGAGAGAGACAGAGACAGAGAGACAGAGAGTCAGAGAGACAGACAGAGAGTCAGAGAGAGACAGTCGGAGAGACAGAGACACAGGGAGTCAGAGAGAGAGAGAGATGGAGACACAGACACAGAGAGTCAGAGAGAGACAGATGGAGAGTCAGAAACAGAGAGAGAGAGAGAGAGAGAGAGAGAGAAAGAGAGAGAGAGAGAGAGAGAGAGAGAGAGAGAGAGAAAGAGAGAGAGAGAGAGAGAGAGAGAGAGCGAGCGAGAGAGAGAGAGAGAGAGAGAGAGAGAGAGAGAGAGAGAGAGAGAAAGAGAGAGAGAGAGAGCGAGCGAGCGAGAGAGAGAGAGAGAGAGAGAGAGAGAGAGAGAGAGAGAGAGAGAGAGAGAGAGACGGAGACACAGAGACACAGAGAGTCAGAGAGAGACAGACAGAGAGACAGAGACACAGAGAGTCAGAGAGAAACAGAGACACAGAGACAGAAATACAAAGAGATAGAGACCTAGAGAGACCGACAGATGGTGACACAGACTGGCTGAGAGACAGAGAGAGGACAGAGAGACACAGAGACATAGAGAGACAGAGAGAGACAGACAGAGAGACAGAGACACAGAGAGTCAGAGTGAAACAGAGACACAGAGACAGAGACACAGAGACAGAGACACAGAGAGTCAGAGAGAAACAGAGACACAGAGATTCAGAGAGACACAGAGACACAGAAAGTCAGAGAGAGAGAGGAGAGACAGAGACACAGAGACATAGAGACCTAGAGAAACCGACAGATGGTGACACAGACTGCTGAGAGACAGAGAGAGACAGGCAGAGAGACAGAGACACAGAGAGTCAGGAGAGAAACAGAGACACAGAGACAGAGACACAGAGAGTCAGAGAGACACAGAGACACAGAGAGAGAGAGAGAGAGAGAGAGAGAGAAGAGAGAGAGAGAGAGAGAGAGAGAGAGAGAGAGAGAGAGAGGAGACAGAGACACAGAGACATCGAGACCTAGGAGAAACCGACAGATCGTGACACAGACTGGCTGAGAGACAGAGAGAGACAGAGAAACAGACACAGAGACACAGATATACTGAGAAACAGACACGGAGAGAGAGAGAGAGAGAGGAGAGAAGAGAGAGAGAGAGAGAGAGAGAGAGACAGACAGACAGACAGACAGACGACGACCAGAGGTAGAGACAGGAAAAACACCAGACACTACTATGATATTGATTTTCTCTACTATGAATGCTGCAAGAAATGATTTTAAGAGTAGCATTAGGTGACATATGTATTTTGACAAAAAATTGGCTTCGACCTTTGAGAGATAGAGGCTGAGAAATAGAGGCAGAGGAGAGAGAGAGAGAGGAGAGAGAGAGAGAGAGAGAGAGAGAGAGAAGAGAGAGAGAGAGAGAGAGAGAGAGAGAGAGAGAGAGAGAAACAGAGAGACACAGAGAAATAAAGAAAGGAGAGAGTGAGAGAAAGATAGATAGATAGATAAATAGATAGATAGATAGATAGAGAGTCAGACAGACAGACAAACAGACAAAGAAAGGCGTAAGGAAGAGATTACAGTTTTGGCAGTCAGATAGTACACAAACCTACTTTACATTGAAATAAAACGAGTTTTTTAAAACAGTTAACCATATCGTAGAGGACATGGTGTCAGACAGGCCATATAAGGGTAGGTGTGGTAGTGGTAGTAGTGTTACGGGGGGGTTACTGGCTCTTTGTTGTGTTCGGTCTACAGTCCCCAGCCATTGTCCACTGCACTCACGCTGCCCACTGAAGTGGTTTCACAGCTCCAGAGTAGCCGGGGTCAGGGCTAACTGAACAGTAGTTCCTCGTTCCTTCTCCCCACTCCTTTATTAAATAAATTTCGCAGTCAGTGCTAATCATTCAAACATGTTGAATATTGATGTCCTGGCATTAGAGAGGGTTACGAGAATGGTTCCAGGAGTGAACGGGGTTAAACGTATCAGGAGCGCTTGAATGCCCTGGGTTTGTATTCACTGGAGTTTAGAAGAATGAGGGCGGAGCTTATTGAAACCTATCCGATATTGAAAGCCCGAGACAGAGTGGGACAAGGAGAAGACTCGATTAGCTCTATGGCCCAATTTCTGCTCCTATGTTTTTTTGGTCTCAGGAAAATCAGTTATGGTCTCAGCAACCAGTGTAGCGGTTAGTGGTTAACGCTTTACAGCGACATCTCTAAGACTGGAGTTCAGTTCCTGCCGTTGTCTGTAAGGAGCTTATTCTTTCTCCCCATGACCTCTCCGGTGGTGCTCCGGTTTCCCCCTTCATTCAAAAGCCGTACGGGTTAGCAGGTCAATTGGTCACATGGGTGTAACTGGGGCGGCGCAAAATTGCTGGGCCGGAAGGGCCTATTACTGTGCTGTATTACTAATTAAATAGATCATCACCTTAGCAACACCCTTCAATCCCCTACACAACAGGCATCAGGTCTTGTGGATTTATTGCCTCACAGTCCCGTTAATGTTTGCTGTACTGGCTTATCACCACTGCTAATTTCATTTTGACCTGAGCTGTTCCAGTATCTACAGAGTAACGGACACTGTAACCATTGCTAAATCTGAGTTTTGAACGTCTCTGTTAACTGGCAGAGGATGAAAAGTTGTGGTTGGAAAAACAATTCTCTTCATGAAACATTCTTCTGGTTTGACTCGTAAATGTTCTAAAGACCCCATCCCGTGAGCGTTACTGAGTGGGAGGCACGGTCATCCTGTAGGGCTGCTAATTTATTCAGCCCTGAGCGCTCAATAACAGCGCTGTGAATCGGGCTTTTATTAGCCTAGACAATGCCTGCCTCTTTCAGCAGTCAGAGCCCCCTGCAACAGAACAGCACGCGGGATGCAACTCGGTAATGGAGCCAGGAACGAGGAAGTATGGAATTATTATTGATGGAGGGGAGAGGGAGGAGGGAGGGGAGCGAGCGAGCGAGCGAGAGAGAGAGAGAGAGAGAGTGAGGAGAGAGAGATGAGAGAGGAGAGAGAGAGAGAGAGGAGAGAGAGAAGAGAGAGAGAGGAGAGAGAGAGAGCGAGAGACAGAGAAAGACAGATAGACAGAGGCATATAGAGACATTGAGACTGGGGAGGAGGGAGAGGGAGAATTACAGAGATACAGGGTGAGGAGAGAAAGCAACAGAGAAAGAGAGTGAGGGCGAGTAGAGAAAGAAGGACAAAGGGGGAGGAGAGAGACTGAGCAACAGAGATAGAGGAAGGAGTGTGAGGGCCATAATCAGATGGGGTGAAGAGAGAAAAACAGAGATAGAAGAGCAGGGAGAGAGAGAGAGAGAGAGAGAGAGAGGGAGGAGAGGAGAGAGAGAGAGAGAGAGAGAGAGAGAGGAGAGAGAGAGAGAGAGAGAGAGAGAGAGAGAGAAAGAGAGAGAGGAGAGAGAAACATGACAGAGATAGATGGGGAGGGAAAGAGAGTGACAACGACAGAGATGGAGGGGAGGGAGAGAGGGATAGACAATGACAGATCTGAAGTGGGGGGGGGGAGAGGGATGAGAGAAAGATGGAAGAGGGTAAGGGAGAGAGTGAGGGAGGGACATACATGGAGAAGGAGGGGGAGAGTGAGGGGGGAATGGCGGCGTAGGGTGGGAGTGAGAGAGAGAAGAATACAGGGTGGGGTGGGAAGGGAGAGAGAAAGGACAGAGATAGTCGGGTAGGGAAAGGGAGAGAGAGAAAAGGAGAGTGACATAGATAGAGGGGAGCGAAAAGAATGATTAAGGGAGAGGGGGAGGAAGGGGTTGAGAGAAAGATGGAGAGGCACGGTGAATGGGGAAGAGACCATAAGATCATAAGACAGAAGAGCAGAATTAGGCCATCAGACCATCAAGTCTATTTCGACATTTCGTCATGTCTGATCCATTCCCTCTCAACTCCATTCTAACCGCATTCTCCCTGTAACTTTTCCCTCACACCTTGACTTATCATGAACCCATCAGCTTCCACCTTAAGTACACCCAATGACCTGGACTACACAGACGCCTGTGACAATGAATTCCACATATTCAGCACCTTCTAACGTAAAGAAATTCCTCCTCATCTCCGTTCTAAAAGGCCATACCTCTATTCTGAGGCTGTGCCCTCTGGTCCTAGACTCTCCCACCATAGGAAGCATCCTCTCCACATCTATTCTGTACAGTCCTTTGAGCATTTTATAGGTTTCAATGAAATCACCCCTCTATTTTCTAAATTCCAGCGAGCACAGGTCCAGAGCCATCAATCGATCCTCACGTGATGTCGTGGGGAGCGCTGGCAATAACTGAACTCAGGTACGGAGGAATGGAAGACTCGGATGCAGAGACGGAACCAAGGGGTTATACATCCGAATTGCAACAGGGCATCGGTGACATGAGTGGGCGACACCGCAAGGCAAATAATTCTCAACACAAGGACCCCATGACGAGTGTTAAACTCTCGTAAGACCACAATTAGTAAATACAGGTGCTTCATAAACCCCAGAAGCCCAACGGTCCACGGCACGACACAGAGGACGGCAGGGCTCACGGCATTTGATAAGCTGTTCATTCCCGAAACATTCTTGTGAACCGCTGCTGAAAAACCTCTCAATGTCAGCACGCCTCCTTTCTTAGTTAAGTGGAACACCTTGTCAGGCTTGGAGATTTATCAACCATAATATGCCTCTGGACAGGAAACACCTATCCCTCTGTAATCTGTATAGGGTCCCTTGAAGTAGATGCCGCTTTGTCTCATTTTATAGACTCTGTGTTCATCTCCTGAGTAAATACAGAAGCAAGAAATCTCTTATGAACTCCCCCACTTTTTTCGGCTCCACACATAGATTACCATGCTGATCTTCCTGAGGACCAGTTTTGTCCCTTACAATCCTTTTGCTCTTAACGTATCTGCAGAATCCTTCAGGATTCTCTTTCATCTCGTCTACTATGGCATTCACATGCCCTTCCTTTCTTATTATTCTAGTCCTTCCGAAACGAATGCAAAAATTGCATTTGCATTTCTCACCACCGACTCAATGTTCAAATTCACTTTTGGGGATCCTGCACGAGGACTCCCAAGCCTCTTTGTACCTCGGATTTTTGACTGTTCTCCCTGTTGTCCCTGTGTCTGGCACCTTCTGAAAATCCAGTACACAACATCCTCCAATCTCCTTTATCTATCGCTGCTGGTCATTCCAACAGATTGGTTAGACAAGATTTTTCCTCAAGTAAACCATTCCGACCTGGCCTGCATTTTGATCATAAACCTTCAAGTACCTCGAAACCACATCCTTAACAGTAGACTCCAGCGTCTTCCCTACTACTGAGCATAGGCTAACTGGCCTAGAATTTTCTTCTGCCTTTCTCCCTTCTTGAAGAGGATTTGCAATTTTCCAGTCATCTGAAACCATTCCAGAATCTCACGATTCTTGAAAGATCATTACTGATGTCTCCACAATCTCTTCAGCTACCTCTTTCAGAACATTGGGGTGTAGTCCAGATGACTTATTTACCTTCAGACCTTAATTTTTCGAAGCAACTTCTCCGTAGTAATGGCAACCATCCTCACCTCTGGCCCACGACACTCTGGACCTTCCGCCATCCTGTTCGTGTCTTCCATAGTGAAGACTGATGCAAAATGCTTATTCAGTTCGTCCGCAATTTCCTTGTACTCATTACTACCTCTCCAGCGTAATTTTCCAGCCCACCAGTGCTCACTCTCGCTTTTACTTTTCTCTTTAAATGTCTGAAAAACTTTCGGTGCATAGTACGCTTTGAAATTTTTAGCTTACTCATTCCTCTAAAAGCTTGTTTTAGCTTTTTTTTCTGTTGTTTTTTTTTTAAAAGCTTCCCAATCCTCTAACTTCCAAATAATATTTGCTATATTATATATCTTCTCTTATGCTTTTATGTTGACTTTAACTTCCCTTGTCAGCCAAGGTTGTGTCATCCTGCCATTAGAATACTTATTTGGGATGTATCTATCCTGCGCCTTCCGAATTGTTCCCAGAAAGTCCAGGCATTGTTGTTCCACTGTCATTCCTCGACTTTCAATCAGGTTTGGCCAGCTCCTCTCTCATGCCTAATTCCCGTTACTCTACTGCAATACTGATACATCTGACTTGAGGTTCTCCCTCTCAAATTGCAGGGTGAATTCTATCATATTATGACCACGGCCTCCTAATGGTTTCTTTACCTTAAGCTCTCTTATCTGATCTGGTTAATTAAGCCCAGAATCGCTCAACCACAAGTCGTTCTAAAACACCATCTTGTTGGCATTCTATAATTTCCTCACTTGGGAAAAACCTGCATATTGAACTACCCCAAGATATTTGTACCGTGGTATTTGTATCATTGCCTTTTTGATATGCCTTTTCTATCTTGGGTAATTTGTAGCCTACATCCTGGCTACTGTTCGGAGGCCTGTCTATAACTCCCATGAGGTTCATTTTACTCTTCCAGCGTTTTAACTCTACCCACAGGTATTCCCATTTTATATCACCCCTTTCTAAGGACGTCCTGCTTTTCAGTGTTCTACCTAGCTCACCAATCCTCTCTTCAGGCCTGTCCCAATTCCACCTTCTTTCAGTCTCGACTCAATGATGCCCACAACGTCATATCCGTAAATCTCCAGCTCCGCTGCCAGATCATCTACTTTAATCGGTATACTGGGTGCATTCAAATATAACACCTTCAGTCCTGCATCCAACACCACTTCCGATTTTGCCCCCCTCTTTTCCACTGCAAATCCTCTTACTGACTGCAATTTTTTTCTATCACCTCCTCATCCTTCCTGACCGTCTGACTACACACTGCCTCTACTTGTAAACGGGGCCCATCCTCCACCAAATTAGTTTAAACCCTCCCCAAGAACTCACCCAAACATGCTCGCAAGGATATTGGTCCTCCTTGAGTCCACGTGGAACCCGTCCCTTTTCTACTAGTCATACTTTCCTCAGAAGAGATACGAATGATCCATACTGTAAATCTGAAACTCTGCCCCAGCACCACTTTCTCAGCCCCTCACTCAGCTGCCAAATCATCCCATCTTACACTTTATATAACTTCATCCATGGGTAGATGACAAGGGTGGGGGCCCGATAGCCTGGACAGATTATAAAACCATAATACATAGAGCGGAATTGGGTCATTCAGCCCATCGAGTCTGTTCCACCATCCTATCATTGAAGATTTATCATTTTTCTCAATCCCATTCTCCAGCCTTCTCCCAGTAACCTTAGACACCCTGACTAATCAAGAACATATCAACCTCATTGCCAATGACCTGGCCTCCACGGCCTTCTATGGCTATGGATTCCACACATTCACTACCCTCTGGCTAAATATGTTCCTCCTGATCTCTGTTCTAAGCGAAGGTTCTTGTATTCTGAGGCTGTGACCCCCGGTTCTGTACTCCCCCCACTATAGGAAACATGCTCCCCACGTCCATTCATTTGAGGTCTTACAATATTTGTTAGGTTTCATTGTCTAAACTAAGCTAGTTCAGGCGCAGAGCCATAAAATGCTCCTCGTACGCTAACTCTTTCATTCCCAGGACAATTCCCGTGAACCCTACTCGACTTTCTGTCATCGGTGTACAGAAGGGCGCAGGGACAGAAATGGATGAGAGTCAGAAGCAGGGGAGGCCGCTCTGCCCATTGGAGCTTGCTCCCCCATTCAGTAAGATCATGTGCACTCTCTCCAGTCTTTGCTTCACCTTCCCTACCCCCTCAGCTCCCTGTTGTTCGTCAGATTTAATGCTGGAAAAGCTCAGCAGGCCATACAGCGGCAGAGGAGAGTGAAGCAGTACATACTTAGTCGCTGAGACCTTTCATTAGCCTGAACTGTGTTGATGGACAGAGGGACTTTGCGTGAAGGAGGGTGGGGTTCACGTCCTTACTTCCCCGAAAATGTTGTCAGGGTCGAATGCAAAAGTACAGCTGCCAGCCGCCTGAAAGGACATACCACCAGGCTCAAGGGACAGCTTGTATCCCCCTGTTACAAGACACGAGAGACTCTGCAGATGTTGGAGCTCCAGAGTAACACACACAAAATAAAGGTTAACATTTCGGGCAGAGACCCTTTTCTGTGCTCATGAAAGGTCTCGGCCTGAAACGTTGACTGTTTATTTCTTTCCATAGTTGCTACCAGACCTGAGTTCTACCAGAATTTTGTGTGTGTTCAACTGTTATAAGACTGTTTAATGGAGCTCTTGTACGATAAGATGGACTCTTGACCGCACAATCTAACTCGTTCTGATCTGGCACTTTATCGTTTATTGTTACTGCTCTCTTTCAGTAACCCTTACACTTTATTCTGCTATTGTGTGACCGAATCTAGATAAATGCACTCTATAATGATCTATTCTATGCGAACAATATGCAAGGCAATATTTTAACTGTATCTTCCTTAAATGTGACGATATCAATAAGTAGTTTGTGCCGGGGTTTCCCTGGGGGAGGAGCACACGATATCCATAGGTCCAAAGGGGGATTTTAGAACATAGAACAGTTCAGTCAGTCCTTCGTACTACGATGTTGGGCCGAGCTTTTTAATCTACTCCAAGGTCAATCTACCCTTCCCTCTTACATATCCTTCAAATGTCCTTAATATATCTGCCTCCACCACCACCCCTGATATGCTCCCTTTCTATCCTTCTACATCCCTTTCTATCATGTTGCGAAAGAACTAACCACAATGAGAGCGCAGATGAAGTAGACAATTTATTAACCATAGCCCGTACGTCGTTGGAATGTGGGAGGAGGACGGAGCAACCAGTAGAGACTCACGTGGTCACGGGGAGCACGTACGAAGTCCCTTACAGACAGCGGGGAGTGAACCCCGTTCGCTGGCGTTGTAAAACATTACGCTAGCTCCCATGCTAAGGTGTCATACAGTACAGAGGGAGATGGGGGAAAAGGACGTACCCAAACTGTATTAGGCTGAGGGCTCCATAGTCGAAGAAGTAACATACGTGCCGTGCGTGAGCAGACATGGTGCTGAAGGTGTGGGCGCAGCTGGAGGTGAAAGGGTAGAGGCAGCTGACGCACAGGTAGACGAGAAGGGGCCAGGCATACGGCTCGTTGTAGAAGTCCACAGAGTGCCATAGCACCAGCAGCCGCCACAGGAAGTACCTGTCAGAGACAAGGATTAGAGGTCAACGTGGGCTGCGGGGACAGGAAAGGGGACTCGGCTGAACGCACCGTCCCTAGGTACCAAACGGACGATTCCCCACTCACCCACAACCCCGCACACTTCACCGAATCAAGGCAGGGAACGCCGGGATACTCAGCAGGTCAACCCGTATCTGTAGGGGAAAGATCGAGCCGACATTTCACCTCTAGAGCGGCTTCTGCCTATGCGTCTCTTAGCAAAACCATGGGAATGGGCTGTGCTTAGCAATGTAAAGTTAGCCACAATCCCCGTGATTTATGCCCTATGCTGGTGTCTCTCCCTTCTGTTTTTCTCCGGTCCTCTATGTCCATCGCTCCTCTGTGTTCCTTCGCCTTTACACCAACCTCCCGCTCTCCAGTTCAGAGACACCATGCTGTTGAAAGCACCGGTATTCTCTGGGAAGTCTTTCTTCCACCAACTTAGAAAACATTCAAAATTCTCTCTGTCGTTTTCAGGTCCATTGTGGAACTTGGTTCCACTAACCTAAGTAATCCCCCCTCCAAATCGTGTAACCTCCCTTCACACCTGTATCCCGCGACCGTGTCACTCCTCACGACCTTGTTCCCTCCTACGACCTGTGTGACTTCCTCTGATATCTGTTTACTCCACTCTGACCTGTGTCACCCCCCGCTTCCCTGCATGACATTCTCGAACTCTGGAACACACCTCGATCCCAGTATAACTCTCTACCTCAGTATAATCTCATCCTACCGTTGTAAACCTCTCCCTGAGCCCTTTGACCTCTGTAACCTCCTCCGACCTCAGTAAAATTTATTTTATCCTCTAATCCCTTCGGCCCTGGAAATCTCTTCCGAACTCTGTAAACCCGTCTGATACCAGTGTAACTCCCATTGACCAGAGTAAAATCCACTGATGTCAGTGTAACCTCCTTTGTCTCTGTGTCCTCCTCACATCTGTGTACCCTCCTCATCCCTACAGAAACTTCAATATCTCTGTAACCTCTGCCGACCTCTCCATTCTCTGCTCTCCCTCCGTTTCTAGCCTCCTGGTCTTCTTACCTCTCACTGTCTGAAACGTTGATAGTTAATTTCCCACCTGACTTGTTGATTTCCTCCAGAACTCTGTGTGTGTGTGTGTGTGTGTGTGTGTGTGTGTGTGTGTGTGTGTGTGTGTGTGTGTGTGTGTGTGTGTGTGTGTGTGTGTGTGAGTGTGTGTGTGTGTGTGTGTTGTGTGTGTGTGTGTGAGTGTGTGTGAATGTGTGTGTGTGTGTGTGTGTGTGTGTGTGTGTGTGTGGCATACCATAAGAATAGGAGCAGGAGTCAGCCACCTGGCCTATCGAGCCTGCTCCACCATTCAATAAAATCATGGCTGATCCGACCATGGTCTTATCTCATCTACCTGTCTTTTCCCCATAACCTTTAATTCCCCTACTGTACAAAAATCTATCCAACCTTGTCTTAAATATACTTCTGAGGTAGCCTCCACTGCTTCATTTGAACTTTCATCCTTTTATACACATAGGCCTTCCTGTAAAGGAAGGCCTCCTGTTAGAATTCCTGATCACTGCTGTACCTGTACCTGCACATTTTGTTCATGTTCTCGGTCCATACGGCCATAGAGCACAACTGCACAGAAACAGGGCATTCAGTTCATCTAATCCGTGCCGAATTATTATTTTAAAACATACACAAAATTGTTGGATGTCCTCAGCAAGTTAGGTAGTATCCATGGAAAGAGGAAGGAATCGATGATTCTGGCCGAGACCCTTCTTCAGTCCAGGACATTTCCAGAGATGATGGCTGACCTGTTGAATTCTTCCAGCATTTTGTGTGTGTTGCTTTGGATTTCCAGCATCTGTAGACTTTCTTGTGTTTGTGAATTATCATTCTGCTCATCGAACTGCATCGAGGTAACAACCCTCCACACCCCTCTTATCCATGTACGTAGTTATCCAAACCTCTCTTGCATCTTAAAATCAAACCCACGTTCACCACATCCGCTGTCATCGCATTCCAGACTCTCACCACCCTCTGAGTGGGAGAAGCTCCCCCTCAGCTTCCCCTTAGGTATTTCATCTTTCACCCTAACCCATAACTTCCAGTTCCAGACTCACCTAACTTCAGGGGGAAAAGCCTACTACTTGCATTGACCGTATCCAAACCCCTCGCCATTTTGAGTAACTCTATCAAATCTCCCCTCATTCTCCTGCACTGCAGGGAGTAAAGTTCCAAGCTCTCCCGGTTCAATAACACATTGCTTTTCACACCTAACACTTTCCCACTTTGTACAGAAACCTCAGACATTCATCAACCCGACCGGCCCCTTTTCAAACAGGTTGGGTTCTCCTCAAAACTTGCGAATCTATCGCCAGTGGGATGAGGCAGGGAAGGAGAAGAGAACGCTAACACGGAGCAGAGGGGCCCTTGAGCCTCTGAGCTGATGCTGCCCGCGACATCTCCCCCGGCTGCCATGTTTGGTTCCAACACGTACCAAGTGGGGAGGAAATGGGGTCCAGATGTTGAGCGTCTCGTTCGTCATTTGGAAGGTGCTGAGGAGGCAGTCCTTGGCTGAGCTCTGTGGGTTACGGTAGCCGCCCACAATTCCATCCTCTCGGAAAACCTGGGGAGGCGGGTTGGGTGGCAGCACAGAGAAGACAAAGTTATGGCAGTGCAAAAATTCCCCATGAACCCCTAAGCTGGAAATCCCCGAAGCTCCCCACACCCCAGGAAGCGCTCTACATAGGATTGGCTAATTTATGCACAGCACGATCCCACAGATAGCAACGTGACTCTTCGTAAGTATTCTAGTGATGACTGGAAGATAAATATTGGGTCCAAAGTTTTGGCTCACCACCATTGCTCAATCTATCCCCCTCGAATAGGCTGATGGGAGAAAGATTCTAAAATAAAGATAAACTTCGCAAGTCCCTTAGTGCAGCACTCTTTCCTCTCCGCAACCATTGGTGTGACGCTCCCTCAGTATCTCTCTTCCACGGCGTTCCCTTTCCCCAGTATCGCTTAACCCCAACAGTTCAAGACTGAGACTTAAAATCTCAAAGTTGACCGAACTAACGCCCTTCAGACTGAAGGCTGGTCAGCGGAACGTGGCAGACACAGAACCACTGAAATATGCTCAGGTTTAGAAATATTTGTGATATCTCTTCTGTGTTTTGTGTTTTTTTGTTGTTGTTAATCTCAACTGAAGTGTTATGTATTAATGTCTGGTGAACGTGTGTGGTTGTGAGCAAATACGTGGTGCATATGTGTGTATGAGAGAGATCGGGAAGAGGGAGAGAGAGACAGAGAGGCAAAGAGACACGGGGGGAAGGTTATCTAGTGACTCGCTGACAAACTTTCTGCGAGTCTCTAGCAGACTGACTTTGGAAACCTGCTGTGAGGACACTCCAGTGGTGGTGACTGCCAGGATCTAAACGGTGAATTGGCAAAAAATAAACGGGCAACATTGATATAGCAATTTAACTGTTGAACTAAAAATGTATCCAATGACATGTGGACAGGTTTGGCAGAAGAAATAAATTGAATACAGAGTATTGTTTTTGAAGTCAGAGAAACACAGAAACGGGCCCTTCGGCCACAATGTATATGCCGACCATACCATATCCATCTTCACTCGTCCCATTTACCAGCACTTGTTCTTTAGCCTTAACAGGCCTCACAAAATCTAATCCTTGCTTTGATCTACCTTGTTTTGACGCATTGAAATCAGTGAGTGGCTTAACTCCCCTGTATACGGGATGTTTTAGAGCAGATACTCGTTACCTTAGACTTACTTTGGGAACTTGGTGATTGCTTAATAAGTGGGGCAACTTAACAGTTAACATCTTGGAGATCTGTGTCCATACACAGAACCTGTGACAGAGGATCACAGTAGTTGTCGGGTGCCTCACCTCACCTCCTCTTCCTCAGCTCCATTGCTGCCTGCGGAATTTACAGCAGAGATAGGTTAGAACGAAGGACGAAAGCGTGAAGTTCCAAACAGTAAATCACGCATACTCATACACATATCTCCAGCAACGATTATGGAGCAGAGTTGGGATATGGCATCAAGCAACACTGGATCTTGAGAGAGAGAGAGAGAGAGAGAGAGAGAGAGAGAGAGAGAGAGAGAGAGAGAGAGAGAGAGAGAGAGAGAGAGAGAGAGAGAGAGAGAGAGAGAGAGAGAGAGAGAGAGAGAGAGAGAGAGAGAGAGATAGAGAGAGAGAGAGAGAGAGAGAGAGAGGAGAGAGAGAGAGAGAGAGAGAGCGAGAGAGAGGAGAGAGAGAGAGAGGAGAGAGAGAGGAGAGAGAGGAGACTGAGAGAGAGAGAAGGATGAGAGAGAGAGAGAGAGAGAGAGAGAGCTACATGGGCTCTTACTTGGCAAGCAGCCTTATGCATGGCACCTTGTCAAAGGCCTTCTGAGTATCCAAATATACAAGATCCACTGCAGCCCCTTTATCTATCCTACTTGTAATTTCCTTAAAGAATTCCAACAGGTTCGTCAGGCAAGATTTTTCGTTAAGGAAATCATGCCGACTTTGTGTTATTTTGTTCCATGCTACCAAGTACTCCATAACCTCATCCATAACAATCGACTCCAACATCTTCTCAACTACTGAGGTCAGGCTAACTGGTCTATAACTTCCTTTCTGCTGCCTTCCTCCTTTCTTAAAGAGCGGAGTGACGTTTGCAATGTTCCAGTTATTTGGCAGCATGCCAGAGTTCAATGAGTTTTGAAAGATTATTTCTAATGCCTCCACAATATCTACTGCTACTTTTTTCAGAACCCTAGGGTGCAGTTTCATCCAGCCCGGGTTACTTATGTACTCTTAGGTCTTTTCAACATTTTGAGTACCTTTTCCGTTGTGATAGTAACTGCACTCACTTCTCATCCCTACACCCTTCAACAGCTAGCACACTGCTAGTGTCTTCCACAGTGAAGACCGATACAAAATACTCATTTAGTTCATCTTCTATTCTTTCTCCAGCCTCATTTTCCCATGGGTCCTATATCCACTTTCATCTCTTTCTTCTTTTACATACTTGAAAAAAGCTTTTACTACCCACTTTGATATCGTTTGCTGGCTTGCTTATTCGTATTTCATCAATTCCCACCTAAAGATTCTTTTAGTTGCTCTCTGTAGGTTTTTAAAAGCTTTCCAATCCTCTGTGCTCCCACGTATTTTTGCTTTGTTATATGCTTTCTCTTTTACATTTACATCAGTTTTGGCATCCCTTGTCATCCACGGTTGTACTATTTTTCAATTTGACTGTTTCCTTGTTGTTGGCATACATCTGTCCTACAACTTCCTCATTTCCCCCGAATCTCACCCATTTCTGCTCTGCTGGCATCCCTGCCAGCATTTCCTTCCAACTTACTTCTGTCAACTCTTCTCTCATACCATTGAAATTCCCTTTATACCACTGAAATAGCGTCACATCAGACCTTACTTCTACCTATCAGATTTTAAGTTGAATTCAATCATATTGTGATCACCATCTTTCTAAGGATTTCTTTACCTTAAGCTCCCTTATCACCTCCGGTTCTTTACATAACACCCAGTCCAGGAAAGCTGATTACTTAGAAGGTTCAACGGCACACTGCTCTAAACCGCCATCTCATATGCGTACAACAAACTCTCTCTCTTGAGATCCATTACCAACTTGATTTTCACAATCGACGTGTATGTTGAAATCTCTCACTGTTATTACTTTTGACACGCATTTTCGATTTCTCGTTTTAATTTGTGGTCCACATCCAAGCTACTGTTGAGGGCCTTGTATATAACTGCCATTAGGGTCCTTTTGCCCTTACAGTTACTTAACACATCCCACAAGGATTCAACATCTTCTGATCCTATGCCACATCTTTCTCCTGATCTGATGCCATTCTTTATCAAGCAGAACCACGCCACATCCTGTGCCTACTTTCCTATCCTCCCGATACACGAGTAACCTTTAACATTGGGCTCCCAACTATAGCAATCTTTCAGCCAAAAATTCAGTGATGGCCACAACATCATACCTGACGATCTGCAATAGTGCAACAAGATCATCCACCTTATTTCTTATCCTCCGTGCATTGTGCCCCAGTGACTCCGTGTGTTAGATCTGGATATTTAAGTACCACTCACTGCATGCCTACAACTTACCAAAGGCTGCTGGTTGATTAGGCGAATATTATTTTTATCAAAATAAACTTTACCCGTAAATAAAAAATACAAGGATAAACCGTCTAATACCTTTTCATTCTTACATTCCTAATCAATGTTTTAAGTACTGTTCTATCTCATTCCTTTAAAACCAATTGGACTGTGGACACTTATGTGGCCCCTGGGGGTGGTGTACTACTGAGTAAGTGAGGGGCTTTCTCATCCAATCCGGGCCGTCTCTCCAGTAGCGGTAGAACCCTACACTGTGGTCCTCCCCTTCCAAGCCCTTGTGGTAACTGCTCCAACTTCAGTGTGTCACTTAGCACGTACCCGTGCAGCCTGAAATGCACCAGCCCATTGACCCTGGGACTGAGTTAATTTCATGGGGACATTTGAACACCAGCGATATCTTTCTGGGTCCGAGCTGACAGTCTAGATGAAACAAGGATGTCAGATTTACTCCCGATTCAACAGTAAGTTAGGTGTGATCTCCGCGAGGCAACCATGGATACTAGTTTTAAACGTGTTCAGATTTATTTATTTCAGTAAGTTTTAAATCCACAGTTGGCCAGAGGGAAGTCGAACTCGCGTCTTCGGGGCAGCGGCCGGGCCTGGTAGCTCTCAGGAACAGATCTGATCACATGGCACTCTCTTGGCTTCATCTGATCATCTGGACCACCCCTCCGATAGCCTGCTCCAATCATTCCCATCCCACTGTCATCAGGACGACCGCGTGTTCCGACCTCCGAAATAATCGGATCTCCCCATCCTCTCCCGCCACGCCCCTTCTGACAAACTTCAACTATTCCTGCCCTCATACCTTCTAACGTCTGTCACTACAAGAACTTTATCTCCTGTTCCACTTGGGGTAAAGTTTGAAAGTAGCAGGTTACTAACGGCGAAATCCTTACTGGAAATTTTAAATAATTTTTTTCGCAGGGAAAAGGAACACATTGCACCCGTACAGTCAGTTTCTTTCTCGCGCAAACAGTTACAGCGGTTAGACGTTCCCGTTGAGTCGTACACTTCAGTGAAACGGTCTGAAAAGGGCTCAGCGGGGTCTCACCAGTATGCAGAACGGCGAGTCACCTCCTCCTATTCGGGACTACTCGTCCCGCGGGGATCGCGGCGTTTCATGCTGCCTGTTGAGAACGGCTTTACGGATCAAAGAGGCCAACTGCCCGCTCACCGCGTCTGTGTCACTGGAAATCAGTCGCCGCCTTCTGGAACTGGGCTGATTGGAGGAAATGTAAAGACGGGGCCCCTTGTTTTCCTAGGAGCTGCCGGAAAAGAAAGCAGCCGCTTAAAGGGACAGTGTCCCTCCTCTAGCCCAGCCGCTGCAAACGACAGGATTGACTGCTGCAGTTTCAGGGAGCAACCAGCACTTCTTTAGAAATCCGATCGTCAGAATTTTAAAGGGTCTGTCCACTCAGTCTGAATTCCAGCCCGATTCAACAGTACCGTGTTGCCACTCCGGGAAACCTCCCCTTCCCATTAAAGGGGCAGGGTTCTCTTTCGTCTGGTCCCTCATACTCCGGCGGATGGCCTCCTGCCAAGGGACAACGACCTACCACAATCGCCCAGCTAGCGACTGAAGAGAGATCCGAGGCAACTCAGAAAGGAACTGGAGGAACTCAGCGGGTCAGGCAGTAGCTGTGGAGGGAAGTGGACAGTGGAAAGACCCTTTATCTGTGCTACCAATGAAGACAGATTGTCCCCGAAATATACGGCCACCAGTTTCCCACGTTAATATGATGCTATTAAACTAAATAAAGGTGTTATTAAAATATTGGCATTAGTATTAGTTTATTATGGTGATATGTACCAAGATAGTGCAAAGCTTCACCTGTGTACTCTATAGACAGATCAAATCACTACACAATGCACTGAGGTAGTACGAGGTACAGTTACAACGTAGAATAAAGTACAGCAGCTACAGAGAAAGTGCAGTGCGGGTAAACAGTGAATTGCAAATAATATCCAGGTAGATTGTAAAGCCAGAATTCCATCCATGCAAGAGGTCCGGACAAGAGCCTCATTACAGTGGACAGAAGTTGCCCTTGGGACCGGTGGTACGTGCTTTCATGGCTTTTGTATTTCTGCCCGTTGGGAGAGCAAAGAAGAGAGAATGTCCGGGGTGGGTGGAGTCTTTCATTATGGTTTACTGAGACTGGTTTCCGTGGTATGCTGAGCTCTGTTCACAATTCTTTGTAGCTACTCCTGACTCTGGTTATGGCATCTGCCATTGAACTGTTCGGCGGTAGGTGAATTTCAGCGGGTGTAGGTTGTCCAGAAAGCTGGAGTGGATAGAAGCCATGAAGAGGCAGTCGGAGCTTTTCATGAAGCCAGATGTCAAAGCCACCGTGCAGTGGTCTTTAAGGCTAAGAAGAGGACAAAGGTTTAAGATCAGATGCGAGAGATTTAAGACGAAAATCAGGTGCTGTTTTTTCATGCAAAGGGTGGTGTATATTTGAAAGGAGCTGCCAGATACTGAGGTCAAGGCGCTTACATTAACAACGTTTAAAAGCTATCTAGAAAAACAGAAGGATCGGAGAGTGTTAGCGGTCTATGAGCCAAAAGCGGGCGGATGGGACGGACATTGGGCCGAAGGGCCGCTTTGAGCACTGTGTGAGTCTATGATATCACTGCTGCTTCCGAGAAACAGACAGGAATGTTTCTGGAGATCGAGTCCCAATAAACAAAGATTCAAAACGGGGGACAAAGGACCTTTGTGCAGGAGGTCGTTGTGATCAGGAACTAAAGCCCAAAAACTCTGGAAATATTTAGTAATCATAACATATGAAAAACACAGGAACATGCCCTTCATCTCACAATGTATTTTGCCGAGCACTGTGACAAATGAAACTAATTCTCGTTTACTTGAACGTGATCCATGTCCTGTCATATTGATATTTTTGTCTAACAGACACTTAAACGACACTGTCATAAACACAAGAGGTTCTAGAGATGCTGAAAATATCATAATGGGGGCGTTGGGAGTGGACCCAAAAGCAAGACACAGACACTGAACTATCTGGAACAGGACTAGGCGTGAGAAGGAAGCAAGGAAAATGGGGAAGAAAGGACACAGGACATGACACTGGCCCCGGACGAGACAAGGACACCGGGCCTGGGCTAGGAACTGACTAGGATAGGGAACCAGGACATGGAACTGGGGACTAGGAGCCTGGGCTTGGACTCCGAGCCAGAGACTGGACAAGGACCCAGAACCTGGGTCTTGACTCGGGCCCGGACTCCAGAACCCGGCCAGTCCAAGACGTGGCAATAGGACAAGGAGAGGCACAGGGCTGGACGTGAGACTCCTGGACGGGACAAGGGAACCTCAGCACAGGACAAGGAAATCCCAGTACCGGGCTGGGCAAGGTACTGCTGTGCTGGGCGAGGCACATGGACATGACGGAAACACAGAGCCGACGGTGAGACAGGGACATGGAACACCGAGCCGGGACCAATCCTTGGACACAGGCCGTAGGGTCGGGACTCATTACACAGAACGCTGAACGCAACGAGACAGTTCCCAACGCTGGGTCGCGGCAAAACAGCTGGACCTACCTAGCGAAGGCGTGGACACAGACAGTTTCAAATAGGGCGAGGTTCCAGGCAGATACAAGGTGAGGTGAGACAAGGCTCCAGGCAGAGGCAAGGCGAGGCGAGGCAAGGCTCCAGGCAGAGGGAAGGCGAGGAGAGGCAAGGCTCCAGGCAGAGGGAAGGCGAGGCGTGGCGTGGCAAGGCTGCAGGCAGAAGCGAGACTAGGCTCCAGGAGGAAGGGATACAGACAGGGGGTTAGGACAGGAACAATCCACCAACCAGTGGCTGAATCCTGAAGCTATTTATTAGGAGAGTCCAAACAAGAATCAGCAGTCTCAACGGAATGCCGATTTCGCGAACCGGACCATGAGCAGAGCAACAGACACAAAATACTGGACGAACTCAGCAGGCTAGACAACAACTGTGGAAAGGAATAATGGATAATACCCATATTTTGCTCCTTTATCAGGTCCCTACACCGATCCTTGAGGGACACCACTTGTCACAAACCTCTATCACGAATATGTGCGTGCGTGTGTGTGTGTTTATGTGTGTATATGATGTGATTTTAGACCAAGATAATAGAACCACTTAGTGCAATCAAGCACTCAGTATAATTGGTTTATTATTGTACCGAGGAACAGTGAAAAAATCCTTCTTTCACGTCCATTGCAGAGAGATCGTTTCATCACATCAGTACAATTCCCACTGGTGTCAGCGTACACCATGCCTGCCTCCTCCCTCCACCCTCCTCAATTTTTAACTTCATCCCTCTCCTCCTTAACCTGCCTACCAAACTACTGTTTAAATTCAGCTTCGGTGCAAATATCCAGAAGGAATCCCGAGTGAAAACGAGCCGCGCTGCCCACTGTGCGGTTTTCAGGCGAGAAGTTAAACTGAAGCCGGTCTATTCATTACCACTCCACAGAAAACAAGAGAAAGTGAGCTCTTTCCGTCCCTGGAACCAATGTCTATCAATCCAGACCAGACACCATTACGTGGACGGTTTGTGGGAGCTTTATGTGTAAATATTGGTCGGTGCCTTTTCAACTTTGTAACATCGATTAGAAAAACACTCCGTTGTGTACAACTTGGGAACACAGAAGGCGTGAAACATGTTAGAAACGTCCTCGCCCGCCTCCAACACAACCATCGCTGCGTGGAAACATCGCTAAACCACTTCACCAAACACTTCTAGATTTAAAATTAACCCCGAGATAGTAGCCGCCCAGCCAACTGTATGTACTTCTCTGGAGGAAGACTTCCTGTCCTAATTAGGCCTTCATGATAAATCTAACCAGAGTCCTTTCTATACTCTCACACAGCAGAGTTAGCACTATGTAGAGTGCCTCGAGTGTGGTCTGACCAACGCGAGTAAGCGTGTATATTTTTTATGTGTTTGCAAACCGCGTTCCATCTGCGTGTACCTGGCCCCGCGTAAACAGGAAACCCGCAGAACGCCTCTACCTTTTTCCAATACAACCAAACATTTACTAATAAGCATTCTGTTTGATTCTCATCAATTACAAAGGATCTCGCCTCCTCTCTTGCGCCAACTTTACAAACCGATGAACACGCGTCTGCGATTAACACCCGGAGTTTAACTCGGTCACGAACAATGAGATGCTGCGCGGTCTTCGCGCTCTCTTACTTAGTGCAAGGTGAGTGACCCGAATCTCGAGAAGAGAAGAGCTTGGGCAGCTAGTTTAGAGGGAATGTTGATCGTTAATTAACTGAAGGAATTTGGTAGAATAAATAAGTGGATTCTAATACCGGAGGACATGCATTTAATTGAAATGGTGTAGTTTCGAAGGAGATGTAAAGGGCAGATAATGGTGGTGCCTGGAATGCGCTGGGGAGGTGATAGAGGCAGACACATTAGGGACTTTTGAAATACGTTTAGATAGGCGCATTGATGCGAGGAAAGTGGACGTTGTGTTGACAGAAGCGGTTAGATGACCACTTGGTTAATTTAATTGGTTCGGCACAAAAGGGCCCGTTACCCTGCTGTACTGTTCTATATTCTATGTCGATATTTTTGTTTAACCACCGATACCGATAATCAGAGAAAGTAGCAGGTAGAATTGGGAAGGTAGATTACTCTGGAGAGAAGGTGCGGTAAATTAATTCCCAACCCACCAGGGAATGAAGTAACTGGAAGGATTTCCAATGGAGTTTTAAGAAGGGGATTTAGATAGAATTATGAGAGTAGAGCAGCCGGTAATACAATTAACTGTAGAGACTGAGCATGCTGCTCTTTCTGTGTTCCAAAGTCTCAATTCGTAAAAAAGATGGCGCGAGGTTGAAGTCGCTGTGTTATCAGTGAGAGGACCACTCTGTGATCAAATCTTCCTTCTCTCAGTTTCTGTGTCTCAGGCCGCCTTGTTCCAGTCTCCGCCGATTCAGACCGTCCATGTCGGAGGTCGAGCCGTCCTGAATTGCAGCCGGGACACCGTTGCGCTTGCTTTTATAAACTGGTATAAACGGAGCGACCAAAGGCATCTGCAGTTCGTTTATAGGGTAGGCAAATTCGTGAAAGCGCAGGGGAGGTTCTCGGGGGAGGTAGACGAAAAATCGGCCACTTACTCCCTGGAGATTGAAAACGTCCAGCGAAGTGATTCCGGGATCTACTTCTGCGCAGCCCAGCTCTATGGCGAGTTCGGCAATGGATCCAATCTAGTGGTCACAGGTAACCCGCCGAAACAAGTTCAGCATTTCTGCTGATCCCGGTACCCTTTTTAAAAGTCCTTGCCCCCTTCTGGGCGTAGGAGCTGAAAGCAGCTCGCCAGAGTCCCCTGTCCTGGGCCACTTTCAAATTGTCCCATTTTGTAGCCCATATTCGAACGTACTTCTTCTCCCAGGGAGCTTCTGTTTGCGTAACTGTAGCATTGAAGTTTTACAGGATGGGCTTACGAACCCCATGCCCAACCCTACTTCTTTCTAGCCGGGCTTCGGACTGTATATGGCGGCGTTTTGCTGGGGACCAGAGGGTACGTAGAGGATATAATTGAGACGGGAATTTGACGGGGATTTGTGATGCTGTTGGAAGTGCGGAGATTAGGTTTGAGCTGCAGAGCGACTGATGAGGTTAATTCAGTTTAGTTTAGAGATACAGCACGGCATCAGTCTCTTTCAGTTACGAGTTAATTTTCACGTCTTTAGAATGTGGGAGGAAATCGGAGCACTCGGAGGAAATCCACGCGTTCTCGTACTTACCACTTACAGGCAGTGACGGGGATTGAACCATAGCCTTACAATTGGCTTAGTAAAGCGTTGCCATAACCGCTACGCTACCGTGCCACCCGTAAATGTGGTCAGACAATGGTAGATGTAATTTAAATCTGAAAAATTTGAGGGGAAGTGTTTTGGAAGCTCGGGAGCAGATATAATGAACAGCAGTAGCAAAGGAGACTTGGAGACAAGGTGGTGAAGCAAACGTACCAAATTCTTGTCTTCATTTGCTGCGGAATAGAATCTAAGAGCAAGGAAATGGGTATATTCAAACTGTGTAACACATTAATCAAACCAAAATTGGAGTCATGTGTTAAAATTGGAGCCAGGACGTTAATTGGAGCAAGGGAGCGATTGCGCTGGAGAGGATGCAGAGAGGATTCACCAGTTTTGCGTCCTCGAAGTTCTCCAATATTTAATGTTCATCATAAAAGTCTCAGATCGGATCTTTAAGATCCGACAAGAGAGGTTTTCAATTAAGGAATTTCAATTAACGTTTTCAATTAGGAATTACTTCCCTATGAGGGAAGGAATGCTACTGGACCGTATCTAAGTGAATGAAGTTTGTGAGAAAACCATAAATATCTCAGCAATTTCATGGAAAATGTATTTTCCCTCTCGTTCCCATTCTCCTGTCTTCTCTCCGTAACCTTTGATTTCCTTACTAATTAAGATCCTATCAACCTCTGCTTTAAATATTGGTCTGCATAGCCCCCTGCGGCAATGAATTCCATAGATTCACCGGCTTCTGGCTCGTCAGTTTGAAAAAGTGTTAGCTGGGGAGCGGTTTTGGAATAGTGGCCGTGACTCCACATATTTCAAGTGGGTATGGAATATAAAAGTTCGCATGAACCAGAAATAAACCTCTTAGACTGGGCAAATCCATGTTCGTTAATATTAGACAGGAGCAGGATAGAGTTCAATGGGAACACCCGCTTGCCGGTAAGTCCCTATGTGTATGGAAGAAATAGGAAGAACTCAGGACCAACATGCTCCTGTAAGTGTAAAAGGAAGATGTCATAATCTCAGAGAATTATGGACGACAAGGTTTTTGAGGATGGATAAAGATAAAAAATGAAACGTATGTTATGTATAGAAAGTTAAAGGTGATCGAAGCCCTTCCTGGTATCAAAATGGAAGGAGATACTTAAAAGGCAGATTAAGTAAAGTCACAAAATATCAATGGCAAGTAGATAAGAGTTTATCTGCAAGCCACCTAAAAGTGTATTAAGGGCGAAATATCATCCAAGGAAATATTAGAGCCCATTACCAGCAACGGACGAATCTGTCTTTGGAGCCAGAAGGTATTGGAATTAAATGAGCACACTTCATCAGAATTCACAAAGGTAGCGCACCTTGTAGATGGAAGCATCAGTGAAGAGAAAGGTGAACTTTTGGTGTAAATCTCAATAAAGTAAGAACACGCGTTTGAAGCCATAGCGGCTTTAAAAGTCAAAAATCGCCGGATCTATCCTAGGATTTTGTGACAAGCAAAGTGTGAGGTTGCTGGGTCTTTAAGTGAGGTATTGTAAATATTCGCTGTGTACATGTGAGGCTCCTGGAAGGTAGCAGTTGGAGTACCAGGGAAAAGACTGGCAAAAATAGACCTATGAGTGGTAGGGTTCTTAAAAGACTGAACTTCGAGGGACAGGATTAATAATATGTTGCAGTGACAAGGTCTAATCAGAGACAGCCAAGCTGGCTGTGTCAATAGCTGATCATGTCTGAGAAATCTGAATCAAAATTCTTGAAGAGATAGCCAAGTCTATGATATAGACAGTGCAATCAATGTATGTTTTACATGCACTTCAGAGACGCCTCTGACAAGGTCCCACATAGACATGGACCAGGGCAATTTGGCAAACGATTCCACATTAGACTGGCAACAAGGGCAAGGGAAGGCTGGATGCCTGTTACTAGCGATGTTGTCCAAGAATAGTTGGTGGAACCTTGGCTCTTTGAAATATTCTTGAATAGTTTAGATTCTGATTTCAGAAGCAAGATCAGTAAATTTGTGGAGAATACAAAAAAGGGAGAAATAGTGTATAGTACAGATAGTGTGAAAGTTAGTCTTTGTCCAAGGGGTGATACTGAAGTGTTGATGAAATACATTATAAATGTTAATCCGGAACAGCGCCAGTAGATGCGTTTTGGGAGGATTAATGAGGAAAGGACACGAGAAACATAGAGGTTGAGGAACAGAAGGACCTTGGATTACAAATCCAGTGATCATTCAAGGTGGCATCTCGAGTACATACTGTGATTATGAACATAGAATATAGAATAATAGAGCACATTACAGGCCCTTCGGCCCACAATATTGTGCTGACCCTCAAACCCTGCCTCGCATATAACCCCCCACCTTAAATTCCTCCATATACCTATCTAGTAGTCTCTTAAACTTCACTAGTGTGTCTGCCTCCACCATTGACTCAGGCAGTGCATTCCACGCACCAACCACTCTCTGAGTGAAAAACCTTCCTCTAATATCCCCCTTGAACTTCCCTCCCCTTAACTTAAAGCCATGTCCTCTTGTACTGAGCAGTGTTGCCCTGGGGAAGAGGAGCTGGCTGTCCAATCTGTCAATTCCTCTTAATATCTTGTACACCTCTATCATTTCTCCTCTCATCCTCCTTCTCTCCAAAGAGTAAAGCCCTAGCTCCCTTAATCTCTGATCATAATCCATACTCTCTAAACCAGGCAGCATCCTGGTAAATCTCCTCTGTACCCTTTCCAGTGATTTCACATCCTTCCTATAGTGAGGCGACCAAAACTGGACACAGTACTCCAAGTGTGGCCTAACCGGAGTTTTATAGAGCTGCATCATTACATCGCGTCTCTTAAACTCTATCCCTCGACTTATGAAAGCTAACACCCATATGCTTTCTTAACTACCCTATCTAACTGTGAGGCAACTTTCAGGGATCTGTGGGCATGTACCCCCAGATCCCTCTGCTCCTCCACACTACCAAGTATCCTGCCATTTACTTTGTACTCTGCCTTGGAGTATGTCCTTCCAAAGTGTACCACCTCACACTTCTCCGGGTTGAACTCCATCTGCCACTACTCAGCCCACTTCTGCATCCTATCAATGTCTCTCTGCAATCTTCGACAATTCTCTACACTATATACAACACCACCAACCTTTGTGTCGTCTGCAAACGTGCCAACCCACCCTTCTACCCCCACATCCAGGTCGTTAATAAAAATCATGAAAAGTAGAGGTCCCAGAACAGATCCTTGTGGGACACCACTAGTCACAACCCTCCAATCTGAATGTACTCCCTCCACCACAACCCTCTGCCTTCTGCAGGCAAGCCAATTCTGAATCCACCTGGCCAAACTTCCCTGGATCCCATGCCTTCTGACTTTCTGAATAAGCCTACCATGTGGAACCTTGTCAAATGCCTTACTAAAATCACATCCACTGCACTACCCTCATCTATATGCCTGGCCACCTCCTCAAAGAACTCTATCAGGCTTGTTAGGCACGATCTGCTCTTCACAAAGCCATGCTGACTGTCCCTGATCAGACCATGATTCTTTAAATGCCCATAGATCCTATCTCTAAGAATCTTTTCCAACAGCTTTCCCACCACACACATAAGGCTCACTGGCCTATAATTACCCGGACTATCTCTACTACCTTTTCTGAACAAAGGGACAGCATTCGCCTCCCTCCAATCCTCCGGTACCATTCCTGTGGACAACGAGGACATAAAGATCCTAGCCAGAGGCTCTGCAATCTCTTCCCTCGCCTCGTGGAGCAGCTTGGGGAATATTCCGTCAGGTCCGGGGGACTTATCCGTCCTAATGTATTTTAACAACTCCAACACCTCCTCTGCCATAATATCAACATGCTCCAGAAAACCAACCTCACTCATATTGTCCTCATCGTCATTAAGTTCCCTCGTATTGGTGAATACTGAAGAGAAGTATTCATTGAGGACCTCGCTCACTTCCACAACCTCCAGGCACATCTTCCCACTTCTATCTCTAATCGGTCCTACCTTTACTCCTGTCATCCTTTTGTTCTTCACATAATTGAAGAATGCCTTGGGGCTTTCCTTTACCCTACTTGCCAAGGCCTTCTCATGCCCCCTTCTTGCTCTTCTCAGCTCCTTCTTAAGCTCCTTTCTTGCTACCCTATATTCCTCAATAGACCCATCTGATCTTTGCTTCCTAAACCTCATGCATGTTGCCTTCTTCCATCTGACTAGATTTTTCACTTCTCTTGTCACCCATGGTTCCTTCATCCTACCATTCTTTATCTTCCTCACCGGGACAAATTTATCCCTAACATCCTGCAAAAGATCCTTAAACATCGACTACATGTCCATAGTACATTTCCCTGCGAAAACATCATCTCAATTCACACCCGCAAGTTCCAGCCTTATAGCCTCATAATTTGCCCTTCCCCAATTAAAAATTTTCCTGTCCTCTCTGATTTTATCCCTTTCCAAGATAATGCTACAGGCTAGGGAGCGGTGATCACTGTCCCCCAGATGCTCACCCACTGACAGATCATTGACCTGACCCGGTTCGTTCCCTAATACTAGATCTAGTATGGCATTCCCCCTAGTCGGCCTGTCAACATATTGTGACAGGAATCCGTACTGGACACACTTAACAAACTCTGCACCATCTAAACACTTGGAACTAAACAAGTGCCAATCAATATTAGGGACGTTAAAGTCACCAATGATAACAACCCTGTTATTTCGCCACCTTTCCAAAATCTGCCTCCCAATCTGCTCCTCGGTATCTCTGCTGCCACCAGGGGGCCTATAGAATACCCCCAGTAGAGTAACTGCTCCCTTCCTGTTCCTGACTTCTATCCATACTGATTCAAAAGAGGATCCTGCTACATTATCCACTCTTTCTGCAGCTGTAATAGTATCCCTGACTAGTAATGCCACCCCTCCTCCCCCTTTTCCCTCCTCTCTATCCCTTTTAAAGCACTGAAATCCAGGAACATTGAGAATCCTTTCCTGCCCTGCTGCCAGCCGTCTCAGTAATGACCACTACATCATAATTCCATGTATCTATCCAAGCTCTCAGTTCATCACCTTTGTTCCTGATGCTTCTTGCATTGAAGTACACACACTTTAGCCCTTCTACGTTACTACCTTTACACCCTTTATTCTGCTTCTTTTTCATCAAAGCCTCTCTATTTGTTACATCTGGCTTTACTCCATGCACTTCTTTCACTGCTCCATCGCTCTGGGTCCCATCCCCCTTGCAAATTAGTTTAAACCCTCCTGAACCATGCTAGCATACCTACCTGCAAGGATATTGCTCCCCCTCGAGTTCAGGTGCAACCCATCCAATCTGTACAGGTCCCACCTTCCGCAGAAGAGATCCCAATGATCCAAAAATCTAAAACCCTGCGCCTTGCACCAACTCCTCAGCCACACATTCATCTGCTATCTCCTCCAATTCTTACCATCACTATCACGTAGTATTGGCAGCAATCCTGAGAACGCCACCCTTGATGTCTGTTCTTCAGCCTTCTGCCTAATTCCCGAAACTCACACTTCAGGACCTCATCCCTCTTCCTGCCTATGTCATTGCTCCCAACATGTATCACGACTTCTGGTTGCTTTCCCTCTCGTGCCAGGCTGTCATGCACCCGGTCAGAGACATCCCGGACCCTGGCACCCGGGAGGCAACAAACCATGCGTGTGTCCTTCTCACGTCCACAAATTCTCCTGTCTGCTCCCCTGACTATAGAGTCTCCAATAACGACAGCTCTCCTCTTCTCCGTCCCATCCTTCTGCACCACAGGGTCAGACTCAGTTCCAGAGGCCTTGCCACCGTGGCTCACACCTGGTCGGTCATCCTCGCCAACAGCATCCAGGACGGTAAACTTATTATTCAGGGGAATGGCTACTGGGGTGCACTGCACTACCTGTCTACTCTCCTTCGCTTTCCCCCCTCGGACTGTCACCCAACGACCTGCTTCCGGCAGCCTAGGTGTGGCTACCTCCCTGTAGCTCTCATCATGAAGGGTAATGGATATTGGTCTTTCATTAGTCAGGTTATTGAATTCAGAGACAGGGAGGTTATAGACACGAAGTAATCAGCAGGAGGCCCTTCCATACATTTGAGGTAGACAAACAAAAGAGCAAAGATTTATTATAAGGTAGAAGATTTTCGTGGGGAGCTGAAGAGGATCAACCATCATAGAATGGTTGCAGTAGATTTGCTGATAGCATCTAAGAGGTGTCTAGATGTAATCAGTGAATACTTAGACAGAAGGGTCTTTGCTAAGTGTAGGAAGATGGGATGAATGTGGATTGGTGCCACTGGTCGAGATGATGAGCCGTATTGTCTGCTTCTCCGCTGTGGGTCTCTATCACAACGATGCCGTTTCGTTTGCAAGGAGCGGCTGTAACGAAGCTTTGTTTTCCTTGGGGTGGAGAGGGTAAGCTGATAGAAGTGTGAAACATTAGCTGAGCCTAAACACGGTACAATATACAATGACGAATTAGCCTACTGACTGGTACGATTTTGGACTGTGCCAGGAAACCGGAGCATCCGGAGGAAACCCACGCTCTCCACGAGGAATGGCGTTTCAGGGCGACAAACTCCCTACAGTGGAAGCCGGGGTTGAACTCCAAACTATGTCTCCTTGAAGTATAATAGCGTCGCGTTAAACGCTCTGCTGCCGGGGCGCCGGTAAATGTATCGATAAACCTATATAGAGGAGGGGTGGGAGATTTAGAGAAGGCTTGAAGAAGGATGTTTCTCTCCGAGGGGCGTTGGGATCTCACTCCCTGAAGGGGTAGCGATGCAGCTACTCGCACAGTTTTGGAGGCGAACTATCACAGACAGAGGGCCTTATAAACTAGGATTAGTGCAGATATGTACTTGACCGCCAGCACGGGGAAGATGGCCAGAATAGCCTGATTTTGAAACGGTGATTAAAATTGGCCATCCAATTAATACAGCGTTGTTGTGTTTTCCGCATTCAGAGCAGCGTCCCACCATATTCTTGTTAGCGCCGCAAGCGGATCAAATTGCCCAAATGCAACTGGTGACATTGATGTGTTTGGTGAGAGGCGTGTCTTCCCACTCGCTGAGCATCCGCTGGAACATATCAGGAAATACCAAAGAAGGTCGCGTTGATCCCCCGATTTTTGATCCGGACGGAGGCTACAGCGTTAGAAGCCGCTTCCAGATCCCGGCGGAAAGTTGGCGTAGCGGCGCCGTCTGCACTTGCACCACTGGACAGCTGGTCAGTGACAGTGTCTCCGCTCAGAAAGGTATCGTAGAAACTAGCGATTCCCATTAGCTTTATGACGCGAGACCATTCGGCCCTTTGTATTTATGCCTAGCATCGAGTTAAATCCCGCACTCCAGCGCTATCTACGTGGCCCTAACGGCTCTACTGCCGCATTCAAACACTGCGGTAATGTAAGCAGAGCTTCTCCCCCTCGCCACCGATCATGGAAACTTTCACCTCTTTCCGAGTGAAAACCTTTCCCTCATTTCCTTTATCATCACTCAAAATTAACTTTTAATGGGCACCTCTTGGTTTGGCCACACTGCTGAGGGAAATGGTCAGAATCAGAATCAGATTTATTATCATTGACTTTTTATTCATAATAATTCATTTTTGTTTCTTCAAACTACAAAGTACATTTATTATCAAAGTAATTATATGTCATGATATATCGCATTGATATCACAGACATTCACAGTAGAACAAAAAAGAAATACAGCAGAATTTGTGAAAAGCTATGAATAACGAAGACTGACAAACAACCGATGTACAAACGAAGTGAAATCGTACAAATAATAAATAAGTTAATAAATAATAATGAGTTGTAGAGTCCTTGAAAGTACTCATCTCCCGACACACGACTCCGATAAATTTTGGATAGATAAGCTTTAATTGTCAAGTGTACTTCGAAAAATTCAGTGAGCTGCATCTTTTGCGTCAAATCAAATCAGTGATGGTGTACTGGGGCAGCCCGGAAGTGCCGCCATGCTTCCGGCGGCAGCATAGCATGCCTGTAACTCACTAACCCAAACCCTATGTCCTGGGAATGTGAGGGCAAACCGGAGCACCCAGAGGCAACCCACGGGGTTACCGGGAGAATGTACAATCTCTTTACAGACAGCAGCAGGAATCAAGCCACTATCTTTCAGCCGGCACTGTAAGTCGTTTCGCTAACCGATACGTTACCGCACGGACCTATAAATTTCCCCATAGTCACCTCAGAATTTATACAATGGGGGAAACCGGTTACAAAACATTCAACTCATCACAAGACATAAGTAGTTCAGGTCTGAAAATGACCTATTCACCGCCGACTCTCTATTGGTTAACCATTCCCCTCTCCAGGCCAATATATCGCTTCCCAGCGTCTGGCGCACTTAGCTGTGACAGATTGAACAACTCTGAACATACACGACCCTGTAGGTTCCAGTTCGCCTTTACTATCATATTTGCTATAATCTCAAAAGTTAGTTAATTTCAAACTCAAACGCCCTGGCCCGGATGTATATCTTTATGGGCCCTTTGAACAGAGCTCTTACACGATTTAGATAGGAACATGGATGAAAGGAAAATGGAGGATAATGTAGAAGGGAAGGAATAGACCGATTTTAGAGTGAAAAGGTCGGCGCAGCATCATTATATCTGTACTGAGCTGTACAGATTTCCGTTCCGTGATCTATTCATCTCAAAAGCTAGTCGTCACGGCTCTTGCATCTTGTTATTCACCTACACTTGCGCTTTCTTTGTAACTGCAATACTTCATTCCCCAGTTTCTCCTTTTGTGCTACTCTGTGTTTTATGTGCGATATGATCTGTCTGGATGGCAAACTTTTCACCGCATCTCGGTTTATGTGATGATAATAAACCTGATACTAATTGCTATAATCTTCCAAGATTTATTACATTCCAAATTAGACTCCAGATACAAAGCTTGCAAAGGAAAGTGACCAATAAGATCATTTTCTATGACATTCCCTCAGGCTCTTACAGTCCTTAATCTCGTGCTTGTTATTGGCCGAGTCAGGACTTGAAACACACTGTCCCCGATTTCTGACTTTTGTATCCCCTTTAACCTTGCCGCACAGAAAGGGAAATCATACTTGCTTTGATTCTTTGTTGCCACATAGTTACCAGCAGCGCCTTCCTAACTGTGAGGCAGCGGGAATATCTGGTGGAATGCCACATGATCACGCGGAAATGTGCACACTTCACAGAGGGGACATTCTAGAGCTGGATCGAAATCGTGACCTTAGAGTAACGAGCGAGCTTTACAATAGAATAGAGCGAACATATCCGAGACAGAGCGACGTTGGCCAGCAAGCGAAGGTAATCAGAGACTACCCTCCCCAACCTTGAAAGAAGTGTTGCAGTAAGGACCGTTAATGCTATTGGTATTAACCCAGTGTCAGACTAGAGCAGAAGTGGAAGAACATGTAAATGCCACTGGAAGCCCAAGTACCAGTATGGGGTTGTTGGGCCGAAAGGCCAGTTCCTGTGATGAGTAGAGAGCCATTTGGATAGACTGTTGAAGAGATCTAAGGTCAATATTTTCAGACGGAATGAGAGATTAGAGCATAAGACCACAAGACGTTGTATTATTCAGCTCATCGTGTCTGCTCTGCTATTCCATCGTCGCTGATTCACTATTGCCCTCAAACCTATTCTCCTGCCTTTCCCCGAAACCTCTGATGCTCTTGCTAATCGAGAAACCATTAACCTCCCCTTTAAATATAACAATTGTAAACTCAGCTAGCTCCATCATGGCCTACAGTATCCTTAGTATCCAGGACACTTGCAAAACGCCATGCTTCAAAAAGGGGCATCTATCATTATGGACCCCATCACCCAGGACATGCCTTCCACGCATTGCTTCTCTCAAGATGGAACTATAAGAGTCTGAAAAATCACACTCAAAGTTTTAGGATCAGCTTCTTCCCCTCCGTCATCAGATATCTGAATGGATAATTAACCCACCTATGAACACCACCTCACGATTTCCCTCTCTGTTTGCCCGACTTATTTAATTTGCAGACAGACTGACAGCCGGACACATACATATAATTCCCATTGCAATTTATAGTTTTGATTATTGTGCATTGCAATATACTGCTACAGCAACACAGCAAGTCTCACGACAAATGCCTGATTCTGATTCTGATAATACCTTGAATTTATGTACAATCTGTTGAGTAATTAGGACACACAGGCCAACAAATGCAGATTGGAACTGATGGTAAATTATTTTCAGTTGAAAGTCGATTCTATGTCCTTCAGACAGACTGCAGCTCCAACTCTGTCATGTGCTTTCACTTGGCCTGGCGGCGACCCTCGTGTTCCTTGCTGTAGGGGCGACCACTGTGGCCATTAGGAAGTATCGGAAGGAACGCAAACCAGGTAACGTGCTGGCCTTAACCCAATCATGACCTGAACTTTTCACCAAACGGTGAATAATCCCTTTGAAGAAAAGCTCACTTTTAAACATCTCTTTCAATCAGTAAAAGGAGAAACGGCAGGAAAAAACACCACCACCTGGCGAAAGGATCGAGAACGTGATGTAAGTACACACAATTTCAAGTACACCTGTAAACCTGCTCGTTAATGCGATACCCTGGCGTTTTCTGGCACACCATTCTGTAGAGCTTACTGAGGCTGGTTTAAAGAAAAACAAACAACAGTGGCAGTGATGTGGACGAAACCGACTTGTTAATGAAACAGGTTAGAGGAGAATGAGCAGACTGGTTCAAGCTGATAGGAAGACGAAAGTAACTTAAATCATCACGTGTTACGACAGTGGTGTCAGAAGAGCATCTCTGAGCGCACAGTGCGTCGAACCTTGAAGTGAATGGGCTACAATGGCAGAATACCACACTGTGTTCCACTCCTGTACCCAATGATGCCATTTATAAGCAGGTAATTGCTTTGCGCTTAGAATAGTACATCACGAGAACAGGTCTTTCAGCCTACGATGTTCCATTGAGCTAATTGAATTAGTGATCAAATACACAACTACACTAAATACTTCCGCTTGAAGAATGTCCATATTCTTCAATTTCCAGCACATCTATGTGCCGATCGTAAAGTATGCAGAACCGCTCTATGGCATTTTCCTCCACCAACACCTTGGGCAGCGAATTCCGGGCTCCTCCCACTCTCTGTGTTAAAACATCTTTGAACTTAACCCAGTTTACCTTAAATGCTTGCCTCGTTCCAACAATGTGGAAAAGCGATACTGGCTACCTTTTCTATCTGTCTCTCACAGTATGTAAATCTCTGACAAATAGCCCCTCAGTCTCAGAAATTCCAGAGAAAACAAGTTTGCTCAAGTTCAAGCTCAAGTTCAGTTTCTTGCCATTCAGCTGTACATATATATATATATCGCCAAACGAAACAACGTTGTTCTGGACCAAATTGCGCAACACAGTACATATAACTTACACACTACACATTAAGTAATATAACCATAATAATCACAAATATATTAACAAATAATACAATGCCTGCGGCACAAGTCAAAGGTAAACAGTATAACGCCAATGACACTTCATCCGTGCTGAGACATGGGTGGTGGCAGGGAGTTTAGTAGTCTCATGTCCTGTGGGATGAAGCTGTTTCCCACCCTAAAAGTTCTTGTTTTAATACTCCGGTACCGCCCGCCTGATAGTAGGGGATAAGAAAGATTGTTGGAGGAACGGGAGGGATTACTGCCAATGTAAGAATTCGTATGCAAAGCCAAACTCTCCTTACAGCAGATGCTCTCCATTCCAACCAGCATCCCAACAAACTTCTTCAACAACTTTTCCAAAGCCTCAACATCCTTCCTATAATGGAGCCGACCAAAACTGAATTCAGTGATATATGAACTCAACTCCAAAATCCCTCTGTATGGCACTGGTGTTAAGGGTCTTGCCATTAATAGTGAACCATCCGTTTATAATGGAACATTTCTCACTTGTGGGATTAAATTCTGTCATTTGCCCGTATCTGCAACATATCTGCATCCTTTGGTCGCCTTCTGCACTGTCCACAACTTTAGCATCATCTGCAAACTTACTAACCCACCCATTTACATTTTAATCCAGGTCATTTATATATATCACATATATATCACCTATGGCGGAGGTCCCAATAGAGATCCCTGAGGGACACAGCACCCCCCCCCCCCCCACCAGCTGGAATAAATCCCTTCGACCGGTACCCTCTGTCTTCTATGGGAAAGCCTGTTCTGAATACAAACGATTAATTCACCATAGAACCCATGCATTTGTTCATAAATCCGGTCGTTAAGAATTATTTCCAGTAACGTTCTTCCCACTGACCGGAGACTCACTGGTCTAAAATTCTCAAGATGAACCCTATTTACTTTCAAAAATATTAGAACATTAGCTATTTACTAGCTCTGAGAGACCTCGCCTGTGGCTAGAAGCTACTGAGATATTGGTGAAGCCTCCAGCAATCTCATCTGCTGCCCCTCTCAATAATCCGGAGTATATCCTATCAGGACATCCACTTAATGTTCTTTAAGAGACCCTGTACTGCCTCATTCTTTATCTCATAATGCACAAGCAAATTCGTACCCTCCACACTAATCTCGCCACCTTCCACATCTTTCTCCTTGATGTTAAGCACTGAACCACATTCTTCAACATCCATGCACATGTTCCCTCATTTATCGTTCAGTTGCCCTACCCGCTGCTAATTATCACCTTGCTCTTGATGTATGAATAGAGCGTCCTGGGATTCTCTTTAATCCTACTTGCCAATGAATTCTTAAGGGATCTGTTTGATTTTTTAGCTTTGCAAACATTTTTTTTTACCAAAAGATTCCCTTTCCTTCTGGACCGGATTCGCTGTCTGTCTCGATACCTGTGCCAAAGCAGCTGTTCCCAATTGACGCTGTCCAGTTTCTGTCTAATATTCACAAATTTACCCTGTTCGAATATAATGGTCTTTGTAATATTCTTATTTACGGCTTTCTGAAAAATTATGGATTTGTGATCACTGTTCCCTAAATGTTCTCCCAGTGAACATTTGGCCAGGTTCATTATCAAACTCCACTTCAATTTCTTGTTGGCACATCTGTAGATCGATATAGAAACTATTTAGGATTCAGCAACAAATGCTGAACTGTATAAATCTCTTGCTTTAAGAAGATCCCGCTCTGTTAGGAAAGTTGAAGTCACACACAACAACCCTGTAGTTATCATACCTTTGTGTAGGATTCAGTGTTCTAAAACACATTCCAGATACAGCAATAAACAGAACGTAACACCAAACTATAAGTTCATGTGACCCGAAGCTGGTCCCTCCCGGTTGGCGGGGTGTCTTTAAACGAGGAGCAGTCGGGTGTCCAGCTCCGCAGCAGCGAACATTGACAATGTTAGCGTTAGTCCGCAACAACAGAGAGCAGAGATCTTGAGAAGTCGTGGTGTTGCGGAAGAAGAGAAGGAATACAACAGGGAATGGAATTAGATGGAAATTTGAGGGGATTTCAATTGCAGGGAAACAGCTTAAAAAGGGAGTTACAGATCGGCGAAGAGAATGAGGTTGTGTGCTGCATTGATAAAGGGGTTTAGGATTTGGACGAATTACACAGATCGAAAAAGGGTTAGATGGGTTACACAGATAGACAGTTTCGGGGTTGGAGGGGGCCTAACGGAGTGGTATACCGGCGGGAGGGGTTACGCAAATAGGCTGCTGTGTAGGTGCTTAAGCAGTGCAGAGACTGATGGGATTTACATACATAGATAGGGAAGGACATTGGTGCTAGTGGCGTTAGATGGGAAGGGAGACAGGGAAGATGTTATGCCGAAAGATACTGCATCTAAGGGACAACAGGACGTTCATGGGCCGTAGGATATTATGGATGTGTTAGGTCCAGGGCTGGACAAGGTTACACAGAGCACGGACTGAAGAATAATATTGAAATCGGAAGGACATCAGAGGGGCAGGTTCAGGGATTGGACGAGAGGGTCCTGCGTTTTGTTGTTGGCTGTAATCAGGGAAATTAAAGGTGAATGAAACTCTTTGCTCCATAATATCACATCACATTGATTTGGAATTAACGCGTGATTAAATTTCCTCATACACACAACCTGGCGAGGAATGGTGCAGGGTGGGGAGTGATACAGTAACCAATCTCATGCCATTCCCTTACAGATCTACGCCCAGCTGGCGATTGATACTAACTGATCTGGAAAGGCAGAGTGAATATTATCTTCCGTGAACAACGACAGATTTAGACCTTGTTTCGTATGTGCGGAGCAAGAACAGCAACGGAGTAGTATGATTAAATGTTTTTAAAGTGTTAGTAACGGCACAAGCTGAGCAAGTTACAGTGCGGGAGAGACAAACCGGACCCGCCGAGAAAAAAAACGTGCACACTCGAAAGAAAACCCGCGCGCAGAAGGCCCAATTGATTCACGGCGCCATCGATTGGCCGCATGAGCACTTGTCATATTCCCGGATCTCTCCATCCAAAGCCTCACTCAGAGCTCCCTCAGTCTCAGACCAATTGGTAATAATGAACATCAGTTAATCTGTAGTCCCATCGCTGATCATGTACAGCTTACTAGGATTAAAATTGACCCTTGCCCTAACTATTGCTTTAATAAATTAAAATTTGGCATGAAATGTAGATTTTTTTTTCTTGGTCATCTAAACGCCGAATTGGTGGTGAGCCGCTTGTATGTAATGGTTCAAAGGTTTATTGCACAATCTCCGCTGGAGACAGGGATCCCGAATTATCACTCCAGATCATGAAATGTTCCCACTGAAGGTACAGAAAGAAATCCTTACTGACAGGAGGACAAGAAGATTAGAGAGTTAAATGCGTGGCTCAAGCATTGGCGTGGGAGAAGTAGGTTTGAATTCATGGAAAATTGGCACCACTATTCGGGACGGAATCCGACGGGCTCCACCTGAACCGTGATGGGACATGGATTCTTAGCAAAACGCATAACTAGGGCTGTTGATAGGGCGTGAAACAAATAGTAGGGGTGGGTTTAACAGATTGGAGAAGTATGGGTAAAGTAACAAGGAAAGATTTGGATAAAGTAAAAGCAAAAAACAAAAAAGAGAAAAGTAGTAGTGGAGTGAAGAAAACTCAAGTGGAAAAGAGTAAAAGATTTCAAGATTTTAAAAGCACAATGAATGTAAAGGCACTTTATTTGAATGCCGATAGTATTCGTAACAAGATCAGTAAACTTGTAGTCCAAATCAATATGATTTAGTGGCCATCACAGAAACGTAGTTGCAAGCTGGAGAAGATTGGGAATTAAATATCCAGGGATATCAGGTAATACAGAAGGATTGGCAGGAAGGTAAGTGAGATGGGGTAGCGTTTTTAATTAGAGATGAGATCAGGGTGATAGTGAGAGACGATATAAGATCTAATGAGCAGAATGTTGAATCCATCTGGGCAGAGATTAGGAACAGTAGTGAAAAAAAAAGTCTCTGGTGGGAGTTGTCTATCGGCCGCTGAATAATAACATTACAGTGGCACAGGCAATAAACAAAGAAATATCTGAGGCATGTAAGAATGGAACCGCAGTTATAATGGGGAACTTTTAACTTGCACGTAGATTGGGTGAAATAAGCTGCTAGACGGTGGCTTAAGGAGAACTTCGTAGAGTGACAGGTGACAGCTTTCTTGAACAGCATGTTACCGAACCTACAAGGGAACGTCCTATCTTACATCCGGATCTGTGCAAGGAGACAGGTAAAACTAGTGATCCTGTAGTTAAGGATCCTCTTGGAAAGACTGATCACAGTATGATTAAGTTTGTCATAGAAATGGAGAGTGCAATAGTTTGATCTGCAACCAGTGTATTATGCCTAAACAATGGAGAATACAATGGGTTGAGGGAGGGTTTGGTTAGTGTAGACTGGGAACACAGGCTATATGGTGAGACGGTTGAGGAACAGTGGAAGATCTTCAAAGGAAGTTTTCACGGTACTCAACAAATGTATATTCCAGTTAAAGGCAAGGACGGTAAGGGTGGGGAGAGCCTTGGATGAGTAAGAAAATAAAAGAAGGCATTAGACTAAATATTCGTGTGTACAAAGTCGACTAGAGTAGTGGGAAACAGGAAGATAGGGAAAGCTTTAACTTTAGGGAAAACAGCAAAGAACCACTAAGCGAGCAACAAAGGAAGGGAAGCCAGACAATGAAAATAAACCAGCACAAACTATAAAACGGATCGCGAAACTTTTACAATTATACAAACCGGAAAAGGATGGCCAAGATGAACGTGGGTCCCTTAGGAGTCGAGAATGGGGAATTGATATTGGGTAATGAGGAAATGGCTGAGGCTTTGAATGACTATTTTATATCAGTTTTCACAGTGGAGAACATGTCTAACATGCCAAGAGAGATGATATGGATGCGATAGGAGATGAGGACCTCGATACAATAACTATCACTAAAGAGGTAGTGCTGAGCAAACTTGCGGGTCTAAAGATAGACAAGTCTCCTGGTTCTGATGGAATGCATCACAGGATACTGAAAGAAATGGCAGGGGTTATAGTTGAAGGCTTGGTCATATGTTAGCAAAATTTTCTGGACTCTGGCAGATCCCGACGGATTTGACGAAGGCGAATATCACTCCACCATTCAAAGGGAATGTAAGCAAAAGGTAGGTAACTGTAGGCCAGTTAGTTTAACATCTGTAATTGAGAAAATGATTGAAGTTATCGTTAAAGAAGAAATAACGAAGCATCTGGAAAGACGCAGCATGGATTCAGCAAAGGCAGGTCCTGTTTGACAAATTTACTGGAGATCTTTGAGGATATAACAAACGCAGTGGATAAAGCGGAACACCTGGATGTTATTTACTTGAATTTCCAGATGGCTTTATATAAGGTGCCACATAAAAGACTTATCCATAAGATGAGAATGCATAGACTTGGGTGTAATGCATTAGCATGGATAGAGGATTTGTTAGCCAATAGAATGTAAAGATTTGGGATACATGGGTGTTTCTCTGCTTGGCAATCAGTGGTGAGTGGTGTGCCGCAGGTGTCGGTGCTGGGCCTGTAGCTGTTCACGATATACATTAATGATCTGGAAGAGGGGGCCGACTGTTTTGTATCTAAGTTTGCTGATGACACTGTATGGATTGGAGAAACAAATCGTGCAGAAGTAACGGAGAGCCTGCAGAGAGATATAGATAGGTTAAGCGAGTGGGAAAGGGTCTGGCAGATGGAGAAAAATGTTGGTAAATGGGAGGTTAAATACTTTAGAAGGAAAAATCGAAGATCAGATTGTTATTTAAATGGTTAAAAGATTGCAGCGTGATGCTATGCAGCAGAATTTGGGCGTGTTTGTGCATGAATCGCAAAAGGCTGGTTTGCAGGTGCATCAAGTTATCAAGAAGTCAAACGGACTGGAGGTCATTGCTAAAGCTATTGAATTTAAGAGTACGGAGGCTATGCTTCAGTTGTATAGGGTACTGGTGAGGCCGCATCTAGAGTATTGTGTGCAGTTCTGGTCTCCTTTCTTGAGGAAGAATATAAAGGCTCTGGAGGCTGTGCAGAAGATGTTCACCAGGTTGATTTCAGAGATGCGGGGGTTAGACTATGAGGAGAGATTGAATCGCCTGGGAATGTACTTGCTGGAATTTAGAAGGATGAGAAGAAATCTTGTAGAGACTTATAGAATTATGAATGGGATAGATAAGATTGAGGTAGGAAAGTTATTTCCACTGGAAAGTGTGACTAGAGCTAGAGGACATAGCCTCAAGATTCGGGGGAGTAAATTTAGGACGGATATGAGGAGGAACTGCTTTTCCCAGAGTGGTGGATCTGTGGAATTCTCTGCACATTGAAGCAGTGGAGGCTACCTCAGTATGTATATTTAAGACAAGGTTGGATGGAGTTTTGCATAGTAGGAGAATTAAGGGTTATGGAGGAAAGGCAGGACGGTAGAGATGAGTGCATAGTCAGTTCTGCCATGATCTTATTGAATAGCGGAGCAGGCTCGACAGGCCAAATGGCCTACTCCTGCTCCTCTTTCTTATGTTCTTATGTTCTTTAACATGGCACCTAAATTCCTGAACTGTCTGCGCAGAACTAATGAATCCCCTGTTGACAGACCGTGCGTCTTCTCCCCTTCCCTTCTGAGTCACAGAGACAGAGCCAGTGCCAGAGACCCGACCACAGTAACTTTCCTCTGTTCGCAGTACTCGAAGTGCGGTGCAACCAATATCTTATAAATCCCCGGAATTACATCCTTGCTTCTATATTCCAGTTTTCTCGAAATGAATGCTAACATTGCATCTGCCTTCCTTACTACCAACTCAACTTGTAAATAACCTTCAGGGATTTCTACAGAAGGACTCCCAGGGCTCTTTGCTCCTGTGATTTTTAAATTTTCTTCCTGTTCAGAAAATAATCTACGCCATTATTCTTTCCACCAAATTGTATGATCATACACTTTCCTGCTCTTCATTCTATCTACAACCTCTTTGTCTATATCCAGTTCTGTCTATGTCCTTCTGCAGACACGATGCTTCCTCAACACTACCCATACCTGCAATTGTCTTTGTATTGCCCGTAAACCTGGCCACAAAGGAATCAGTTACGAAAACCAAATCGTTGTCATAAAGTGTCAAAGGAAGCGGTCCCACCACCGGCCTTTGTGGAACACCGCCTGTCTTCGGCAGCTAATTTATCCATGCTAGTATCTTTCCTGTAATACCATTGGTCTTATTAAGCAACCTGATGTGCGGCACCTTATCAAAGGATTTCTGAAAATCTAAGTAAGTAAAAGCCACTCACTCTCCTTTGTCTCTCTTGCCTGTTATTTCCTCGAAGATTTCCAACAGACTTGCCCGTCAAGATTTCTGCTAAAGGAAACCATGCCGACGTTGGCTGACTGTATCATGTGATTCCAAATACTTTGAAACCTCAGCCTTCGTAATGGATTCCAACATCTTCCCAACCACTGAAATCAGGCTTAATAGCCGATAATGTCCTTTCCTCTACCTCTGAAAGAGTGGACTGACAGTTATAAATTTCCAGTCCCCCGGAACCATTCCTGAATCTAATGATCCTTGAAAGATCATTTCATAGCTACCTGCAATAAACTCACCGATTATCACAGCTACCTGACCTATACCTCTGACCACCATGTTACTTGTAAAAATGCCACGCCCTTGTCTCAATTCCTCAGTCTCCACTGCATCTGCTCTCAGCTTGAATCTTTTAGTTGCAGAACTAACACTTTCTCCTTCCTCAAAGAAAGGGATTTCCCTTTCTCCACCATCAATACAGCCCTCACCCGCATCATTTCTATTTCTCGCAGTCTACCCTCACCTCATCCACCCGCCACCCCATTAGTGAAAGGGTTCCTCTACCACCTCACCAGCCTACCACCTACCACCTCACCAGTCGCCGCGTCCAGTATGTAACTCTGCATAACGTCGGCGATCTCCAACGGGATCCTACCATCAAGCACTTCTCCTGCCACTACTTTCCGGTTTCCGCAGGGATCGCTCCCTACGCGATTGTCTTGTCAATTCCTCCGTCCTCACTTATCCCCCTCCTGACACTTATCCTTGCAAGCGGAACAAGTGCTATACCTGCCCCTACACCTCCACCCTCAGTATCATTCAAGCCCCAAGCAGACCTTGCAGGTGAGGCGGCACTTCACCTGTGTTCCCGGTTTGGCCTCCTGAATATTGGTGAGACCTGACGTAGATTGGGAGATGGCTTCACCGAACTCCTACACTTCGCCCGCCAGAAAAGGTGGGATCTCCCGGAGGTCACCCATTTTAATTCTACTTCACATTCAGTTTCTGACATGCCAGTCTATAACACCCCTACTATCGCGATGAAGCTACATTCAGGTTTGAGGAGCAACTCCTGATATTCCATCTGTGTAACCTCCAACCCGATGCAATGAACATCGATTTCCTGAACTTTCGGTAATTGCTACCTGCTTTCCTTCACCGTTCCCCATTCTGATTTCCCACTCTCAGCATAACTCCATACGTGCCCATGACCTCCTTCTGGTACTCCTCCCCCTTCCCATTCTTCGTGGCCTTTTGTCCCCTCCTGTCAGATTACCCCTTCTCCAGCACTTTATCTCTTTCACCGATCGACGTCCCAGCTCTCTGCTTCACCCCTCTTCCTCTCCAGGTTCATCTATCACGTAGCAGCTTCTATTTCTTCCTTCTCGAGCCCCACCTCTTACTCTGACGTGATCTTTTTTCTGTAGTCCTGATGAAGGGTCTCTGCTCGAAACACCGATTGTTTACTCTTTTCTATTGACTCTGACTGTCCCGCGGAGTTCCAACAGCATTCAGTGAACGTTACTTATTTCATAATGTTTTCGGCTGCCTCATTTACAACCCTGAGGTGTATCCATCTGGCCCAGATGACTTAACTACCCTCAGACCTTTCAGTTCCCAAGCTTCGTAATAGCAACTACACTCATTTATGACACTCTGAAACATCTGTCCATACCGCTCGTGTCTTCAATAGTGATGACTGATGGAAAACAGATTAATTTTGTTTGCTGTTTCTCAGTTCCCCCATTATTACTTATTTAAGTTATGTTCCAGAGGTCCGACATTCACACTAGCCTCTCCTGTACACACCCACACACACACACACACACACACACACACATGTGTGATTGTATGTGTGTGTAAAAAAGGTTTTGGTGTCCTCTTTTACATTATTGATTATTAACCTCATTAACATTAACCTCATATTAACCTCATATCCTTAATATTCCAGCTTAAGGAACATGGAACCAGAGACGATGAATAGACTCCGCCCATGATTCAAGCAAAGAGCCTTCCCACTGAAGTGACTGAGTTACCTCCCACTTTCCCATCAAATGTCTTTATTCTGGGTGTTCAGTGGAGAGGGTAGAAGGTGGCGTTGACAAGTGCTCTGTAGTTGTACTGGTCCATGTGAGTCACAAGAGGGAGGTGAAGAGCTAGATTGGGATTTCCGGTTGCCATATTGGGAGCTCGAAGCACCGGATGTCAGCAGCGAACAAAGAACTTTCCAATTATAAACGTAAATAGGCAGTTAACGGAGTGTACTGAATACAGATTACGGAGTCTGAAAATAACATGCAACAAAATTCTTGCAGAACTAACAACTAGACTTGCCTTTTTCCCAGTTGGACAATTGGACCAGAAGCTTTTACATGCTGTGTAGGAACTTGGACCAGAGGAAGGACTTTGCCTTGCGCCTTCTGCAACAATCATTTAGATCGCGGCTGATTTTGGAGACCGACAGGATATAGGAAAACACAAAGGGCTGAAAGAAATTACCGATAAAGCGAGGGCCGAGTTGGAGACGATATACGTGATAGGAGACTCGAGAAACGGTGTCACGAGCGCGGCTGGTCAGATTTCAGGGAGGGAGCATGTTGGAACTAATCGATGCAACAGGTAAATCAAGGGGAAGTTTCAGAACAACGCTGAAATATTAAAAACGGAGAGGGTGCACTGTCGGTCAGGAAAGACAGAACTAGAGAAAGGCGAACAAATTGTAAATTGCAGAGTTCGCTTCAGTGTTTGCATTACTTCCTTCTCCTCGCTAATGCCATTAAGAAGACCATAGGTGGGATAAGCCAGTACTCGCCCGGAGGAGAGGGCGATTGGGAGGCCTCTTTCAATGGCGTTTGACTCCATGATATTATTAGCTGAAGTGGACTCATCCAGCCGAATCATAACTTTCCTCAGATGGTGTGTGATCTGCCGATGCTTCCAACATTTTTAGTGTTATTCTTGATTTTCCAAAATAAAATCTACAGCTCCACGGTTGCATTGAGGTCACGGATTGAATATGCATTGCAGGAATTATTCTGCACATTACCGAACAGATGTTGTCCTCAATCTGGCCCCACATCTCTGATTTAAAATACTTTTATGAGGATGAACAATTGATAGATTCGACAGTAAAAGAGTCAAAAGAGGCTTGTTTCTTCAGCGCATGTATCTCTGGGATGGTGTGGGGGAGTTAGTGAAAAGGTATCGTTCAATGCACGGCCCCAATCTGCTAGTTTCAAATTTAATCGAAAGGTTCTGTAATTTGACTACAGTTAAAAGCTAAAGCGTCGTGGAGACGCTACAGACACGTCACAAATGCTCTCTAATGATGAAAGGTTGTATATAAAACATTTGGGAGACAAGTTTCAGCATTTGACCATGTTACAACATTTGATCTTCTAATGACCGTTTGATTTTATATTGTGTCACACCATACAACAACATAACTGGATTGTCGTAGGAATAGCTGACGCCTTGGTTGTGGAGAATTTAAACGTCCATTCTGAATCTGGCCTCTGTAGACTCTAAATCTATCGGCATTGTTTCAGGCTGAACTAAAAAAAAAGGACAAATTAAATTGATTTATAAATCGTCAATTTAAACGACACAATTTTTGTTTGTCATCGAGAGGCAAAAGAAACAGAAATTCTCGGAATCGACAGAGAACTATAAATCTGTGAACGAGGATCTCTAATCTCTAAGATTAGCACAAAGGAATACTGTCGGTGAAATTTGCAAGAAAGGAAGTGTTAAATTTCTGAGACTACAAAATCAAAGGTATCAAAGGTTTCAAAGATACATTTAATGTTAAGAAATGTATACAATATAGATGCTGAAATTCTTTTTCTTCTAGGGTAGTTACAGATGTCGTTGACGTACTAATGTTGTCATGTTCCTAAATGCTATATATCTTCTCTCAGATTCAATGACTGTAAATCCCCATCATTCAAGGAAGGCGGCAAAAGAAATTAGTATCCAAAGTCTAGTTACCCGAACATAATGGCAAAGACGTGGAAACAGGAAAAAAACTGATGACTGGATTTGATAGAGTTATGGATTTGTCAGAGTGGAACATATTTGGCAAATCTATATTCTGAGTCTGTAGTTTTCCGAAGAGGTAAAGGCGAAACAGTTACCGTATTTACTTTGTGAAAACAGTTAATAAGCTGTCACACAGAATTATTAAAGTTAATGGGTGGGTCAATTATGGATAACTCTGAACATCCTCTACATAGCACCATCCAGAGACAGAGAAGCAGTTTCAGCGACAGGTTACTATCGATGCAATGCTCCTCAGACAGGATGAAGAGGTCAATACTCCCCAATGCCATTAGGCTTTACAATTCTACCGCCAGGACTTAAGAACTTTTTAAAAGCTATTATTAATGCTTTTTGAGATAGTGATTTAGATGCATATAATATTTTTTTACTGAGTTAAGTATTGTATGTAATTAGTTATGCTACAACAAGTGTATGGGACATTGGAAAAAAGTTGAATTTCCCCATGGGGATGAATAAAGTATCTATCTATCTATCTATCTATCTATCTATCTATCTATCTATCTATCTATCTATCTATCTATCTATCTATCTATCTATCTATCTATCTATCTATCTATCTATCTATTTGGCATTGACTGAAATCTGATGAGCGGAAATAGCTTATTTTAACATAAGGTGGCAAGCATATAAGCGAATTTCCAAGGTGCAAAGAAAATGAAATGCAGCGCGGAAAATTGTAAGAACATGCACATCAGTCAACACGAGATAAAGAAATTTTAAATGACCAAAGACTGAAATATTTTGTTTTCAAGGGTGACAAGGAGTTAATTATACACAAATCACTGACAGGTAATGTGTAGGTACAAGGAGCAATTAGGCGGCAAACAACCTGCCAACTTTTGATACAGGAATTGATTACAAGGTTAAAATTAGGACTAAGGCCTGACGGGGTTGATGCAGTTTTAAATATCAATTTACAACCGCATCCTTTTACTGCAATTTTTGGTTTACCAATGATAGATAATAATCGTCTATCCGCTTCATCTCAACGACTGATTGCATTTGTTACATTAATGGCTAGAAGATCTATTTTATTGAATTGGAAAGAAATTAACCCGCCAACTGTATTTCAGTGGTTTTCTCAAACTATTTCTTGTTTGAGTTTAGAAAAAATTAGAAGTGTGGTTTTTGATTCTTCAGTTAAATTTGACGAAACTTGGAGACCATTTATTCAACATTTTCATATGAGTTAAATGGTCTGATCCTAAACCTTACTGTTATTATCCTTAAGTATTCGGAGTTATCGGCACTACTGTATGTATTTAACATTATGCAATTGCCCATGTTGATTAGTTTTTTTTAAAGTTTTCTTTTAGTTTTTTTTGGGTTTTTTTCTCTCTCTTTTTCGATTCTTTTATATTAATACTATGAGTTTGGGAGGCTTTATATATTGATTATTTCATATCTGATTGTCTGTTTAAACTATTAATTATGTATTCTCAAACGTTTTGTATTCATATTTCACTTATGTTTTTCTTAAAATTAATAAAAAGATTAAAAAAGGAAAAAAGAAGTACCTAGAATGAGGCCGATGCTTTAAAAATAGGGTTGCCCTTTCAGAATTGAGGTGAGAGGTAATTTCTTCAATCATAATAAATCTCCAGAATGTTCTACACGGATGGCATTCAAATCTTTGTATCTGTTCAAATTTAAGATCGAGCTGGATCGATTTTTAGATAATAAATGGAAATCCAGGTCCCGGATTATTATAGGAAAATGGGACCGAGGTACCAAGCCAACCTTGGCCTTATTTAAATGGAATAGGGACGTAGAACACAGTGTTACTGTTACAAAGTAAGTGCTCTGCGGGGTGACAAGTAAAGCACAGGGGCCACGCGGGTGAGAGAAGCAATTAAATGTCACTTAACACCACCTGTTTCTTGCCAGCGGTTTAAGCAACCTGGACCGCACAACGTTTTCCACGGGTGCTCATGTATCACATAGCGACCTTTGCAGTTAGACGCAATCACTGACCTTGAAAGCGTAAACAGGAAACCTGTAGCGCGAGATGACGCGGCCCAGTACTTTCCACAGACACATCGTTAAATGCTATTCACAATTTCGGCATCGACCTATATTTCGCTTCCCTTCCGAACCTACCGATATCTGGGCAATCACTCGGTGCATAATTCGCAGCGACAGTGAGTTTTTCAACGGTCTGCTTCCTGATATATCTCCTTCCAGGTTAGTCTTCGCTTCTCTGAATTTGGGAAGCATTTCGAGCTCCAGGTCATTGAAATGATTGTTTTAGGACAGGGGTTCCCAATCTGTATTATGCCATGGACATCCACCATTACCCAAAGGGTCTGTGGACCCCATGTTGGGAAGCCTCCGCCTTGGGGGAAGATTGGTTCATGTGGAATTATTTCGGGATAAGCAAAGTGCACTTTGTTGCAGCATTATCACAGCTTCGAGCCAGATCTTAAAATGACTCTCCTGAAACATATAAAATATCTCAAATTGAATTTTTGGAACAAGGGCGGAAGATTTACTAGTCCTCCTTAGCTCAGTTATCCATCAATGAAGATGACTGAAATATTATTGGAGATTATTGCATTTCCGAACCCTCCAAGGACTATCTGTATAATAGAACCATAGAACATTACAGCACAGAAACAGGCACTTCGGTCCTCCTTGGCTGTGTCGAACCATTTTTCTGCGTAGTCCCACTGACCTGCACCTGGACCATATCCCTCCATACACCTCTCATCCATGTACCTGTCCAAGATTTCCTTAAATGTTAAAAGTGAGGCACTTCTCCTGGCAGCTCATTCCACACTCCCACCACTCTCCATGTGAAGAACACCCCACCAATGTTCACTTTAAACGTTTCCGCTTTATATTTAACTCATGTCCTCTGTTTTCTTTCTCCCATAACCTCAGTGGAAAAAGCCTGCTTGCATTCACTCTATCTATACCCATCATAACCTTATATATCTCCATCATATCTCCCCTGATTCTATTACGCTCCAGGGAATAAAGTCCTAACCTATTCAACCTTTCTCTGTAACTCATTTTCTCAAGTCCCGGCAACATCCTTGTAAACCTTCACTGCAATCTTTCAACCTTATTAATATCCTGCCTGTAATTCGGTGACCAAAACAGCACACAATACTCCAAATTCGGCCTCACCAATGCCTTGTACAACCTCACCATAACATTCCAACTCTAAAACTCAATACATTGATTCATAAAGGCCAATGTACCAAAAGCTCTCTTTACGACCCTATCAACCTGTGATATCACTTTTAGGGAATGATGTATCTGAATTCCCATATCCCTCCATTCTACTGCACTCCTCAGTGTCCTACCATTTACCTTGTATGTTCTACCTTGGTTTGTCCTTCCAAAGTGCAATACCTCACACCTGTCTGCATTAAACTCCATCTGCTATTTTTAGCCCATTTTCCCAGCTGATCCAAATCCCCCTGCAAGCTTTGAAAACCTTCCTCATTGCCCACTACAGCTCCAATTTTTGTATCATCAGCAAATTTGCTGATCCAATTTACCACATTATCACCCAGATTATTGATATAGATGACAAATAATAATGGACCCAGCACTGATCCATGTGGAATACCACTAGGCACAGGCCTCCACTCAGAGAAGCAATCCTCCACTACCACTCTCTGGCTTCTCCCATTGAGCCAATGTCTAATCCAATTTACTACCTCACCATGTGTACCTAGCGACTGAATCTTCCTAACTAACTTGTCAAAGGCCTTACTGAAGTCCACATAGACAACATCCACTGCCTTCCCTTCATCCACTTTCCTGGTAACCTCCTCGAAAAACTCTAATAGATTGTTTACACATGACCTACCACGCACAAAGCCATGTTGACTCTCCCTAATAAGTCCCTGTCTATCCAAATACTCGGAGATCCTGTCTCTTAGTACTCTTTCCAATAATTTACCTACTACTGACATCAAACGTACCGGCCTATAACTTCCTGGATTACTTTCGATCCTTTTTTAAGCAACGGAACAGCATGAGCTATCCTCCAATCCTCCGGCACCTCACCCGTAGATACTGCCATTTTAAATATATATGCCAGGGCCCCTGCAATTTCAACACTAGTCTCTTTTAAGGTCCGAGGGAATACCCTGAAAGGTCCTAGGGATTTATCTAAACTGATTTGCCTCAAGACAGCAAGCACCTCCTCCTCTTCAATCTGTATAGGTTCCATGACCTCACTACCTGTTTGCCTTATTTCCATTTATTCCATGCCAGTTTCCTTTGTAAATGCAGACAGAAAAAAAACATTTAAGAGCTCCCCCATTTCTTTTGATTCATACATTGCCGACAACTCTTATCTTCAAGAGGACCAATTTTATCCCTTACTATGCTTTTGCTCTTAATATACCTGTAGAAGCTCTTAGGATTATCCTTCCCCTTGACTGTCAAAGCAACCTCATGTCTTCTGTTAGCCCTCCTGATTGCTTTCTTAAGTATTGTTTTCACTTTTTATGCTCCTCAGGCATCTTATTTGCTCCCTGTTTCCTATACATGTCATACTACTCTCTCTTCTACTTTATCAGAGTCCCAATGGCCCTGGAAAACCAAGGTTCCTTATTCTTATTCACTTTGCCTTTAATCCTGACAGGAACATACAAATTCTCCACTCTCAAAATTTCTCCTTTGAAGGCCTCCCACTTACTAATAACATCCTTGCCAGAGAACTAACCTGTCCCAATCCACACTCTTTAGATCCTTTGTCATTTCTTCAAATTTGGCCTGACACTGGGATGGTAGTCCTTTGTACTCAACCGCATCAATCTGCGGATATATGGTATTCATATAGTTATCACCACCTGACGCTACCTCACGAGTTTACTCTCTTTCTGCAGCAGGGACTACATCTCGATAAAAAGTTTATTTTTAAATATTGTTATTATCGTAATTTATAGAATTTAAAGTTTCACGACAGGTGTTAGTGATTTTAAACTTGATTCTGATTCTAGTTATCCACCCATCCGTCCTTGTCTCCCCCTCCATCTCTTTTGATACGTAGGCGGGTATTTAACTCTTTCATGAATATTTATAAATAAATTTCTGGATCTGGTGGCACTACGATCTGCTCCCAACCTCTTACCGTGCGCAATCCCTTTGTGAATATATCGTTGGAGTCGGAGATTATGAGATAGAAATGTTGGAACATTTAATAAAAAAGGATCGCTTCTTTTCTCTTGCAGATGTCCCATCCACGCATGTTTGCTTTTTACTGTATCATGTCGGCTTTTCTGTAGCGATTATCTTTCTGCTCACAGATATATTCGCCTTGGGCCGAAGCTACAGGAACCGGCAGTCAGGTTCCAAATTCGTTCTAACTCCCCAGGATTGTTTTTATTTCCGTTGTTGTCTGGTTCTGGGTTTAACGCTATCGTTTACATTAAATCTCTTTCCATCTCAGGAAACAAGAGCGGCCGGATGAGCTTTACAGAAGTGAGACCACTCGCGGCAGGAAATGAAGTGGGAATAAATTCTTTTTGGTTTGTTTAGAGAATATAGAACAGCACAGTACAGCAGAGAAACAGAGCCTCCCCGCCATAATGTTTTGCCGAGCTAATGGAAATCTACTAAACTAATTTATTCAGCCTGTACATGTGTACATTCCTCTTCCGTGTGACTGTCTAAGTTTATTATAAGAAGCTATAAAACATTTCAAATTTGACCCCGTGGTCTCGTTTTACTTTTCCATACCTTGGAAAAGACACGACATTCCACTTTATCACTCAGGATTTTATAAACATCCGCAGAGTGGCCCCTGAGCCTCCATCGCTTCAGGGAAAGCATTTCCAGAATTCTCGGCATTTTTTTTTAACTCAAGCCCGTCAGTCCCCAGTTATATTTTGATGAATCTTTTATGGACTCCCTCCACTGAAGAAGCAGGTTATTTCTATGGTATGGCAACCAGAAATTAATCAATATTCCAGATGCGGTCCCCTCACCACCTCATTCTCCATGCCCCGTCTGCCAAAGGCAAGCACGTCTTTATTCACCATTTGCAGGTATCTCACTGTCGGGCTGCCAAACTTTAATAACTTCTATAGATGCTAGCTGGACAATATTCTGATTAGTTCCATCACTGCATGGAAACATCAATACTCTTGAACAGAAAAGCCTAGAAAAATTAATGGGTACATCCCAGTACATTACAGGAAACTCCTTCCCCATCACTGAACACAGGAGGGCGGTCGCAGGAAAACAGCACTCATCATGAACAACCCTATCACCCAGGCCATGCTTTCTTCTGGCTTTGGAATGAGGTATAGAACTCTCGGGTCCCGCACTTCCAGGTCCATGAACAACTCTTTCCGCTCAACCATTTGGGTCCTGAATCCATGTTCTAAGCTGATTCCCCCACCTATGGACTCACCTTCAAGGACTCTACAACTCAGTTTTTTAAAATTATTGATATACCCGTTTACTGTTCTTTTTGTGCGGCGCAGTAGGTTTTCTTTTGCACATTGGTTGTTTGCTCGTCTTTGTCTGTGTGTAGTTTTAGATTGATTCTATTGTGTTTCCATTACGCACTGTGAATACCCGCATGAAAATCAACCTCAGGGCGGAATATAGTAACACGTCTGTGCTTTGTTAATAAATTTACTTTGAACTTTGCATTTAGAACTGTCTTGACACATACATAGAATTATGGCTTGTGCTCCAATGTCTATTTTACAACATCAACCGCCAACGTCAACCCCGGGCCGGGTTATATACTATGTAATTCCTGCACTGGCTTTATTTAGAACAAAGAAGCGAGTACGACAAATCATTGTGGACACAACTCACCGAGAGAACTGCCTTTGAAAATGCTCCCCCTGGAAAGCGCTATATGGTTATTAAAACAAAAACCTCACATTAGCTTAAAAGTCTCTCCCACCCAGGTATTTAATCCAGTAAACCATTCTAATTAGCCCCGCCCCCTCTATCTATTACCGCCATCAAACACTGCAGCCCTTTAAACAACTATTTTTAATGCCGTTTGTATCGTATTTTGTGCTGAAATATTGGGAGATCCATATCGCTGTGTGCCTCAGAAATCTTTCGTGTTTCATCTTGTACCTCTCTTCCTTCAATGTTACATTTTCTACCTGAATGACCAATTTCGCATTTACCCGAGCTGCACTGCATTTGTTCGTTATCTATCAATTTGTTTAAACTACCATTAAGAGTCTTGGCCTCTTTATGGCCCTTTCAGAACTTAGTTTTCTAACTGTCTTTATGTCCTGAAGAAGTTGTGAAGCACTTGCCCATGTCCTTTACATTAATCGTAGCAAGATGATGTTTCAACACTAGTCGCAATGGTACCATATTTGCTACGTTTATTATTTTGAACTAAATCCAAAGTGTGTCTGCTTCCCAACATCCACAACTTAATTCACTCCTCTTTAAAAGACCATGACCATCATCCCCTGTGAATACAACAGCTCTTTAAGAACAGAGAAGAGGATGAATTTCTTTATCCAGGTTGTAGAGTTTGATAGGTTCTTGATTAGGAAGGGTTTCAAAGCTTACGGGGAGAAGGTGGGAGAATATATTTGAAAGGGATAATAAATTAGCCATGATGGACTGGCGGAGAAGACTTAATGAGCCGAACGACCTAATTCTGCTCCTATGTCTTATGATCTTCTGGTATTATCCTTGCTTCTTCACCTCACACACCAATCGCAATTTGGAAGAGCTCTTGCAGTATCTTTTCACCACCTAAGTGAATCAGAATTTAATACTACTGTGGAAGATTGTTGATGGGACGAACAGTCTCCTTTTGTCCTGTGACATTCTTACGATGCTCTTCGTTTTCTCTCGGAATCTACCTACGCTGATTGATTTTTAACGTGGGCTCTATAATGAGAGGGCAGGTGGAAGAGAGGATTTCGCTGTGAGGATTTAACATGTAGCAGGTCTGCAGTGGGAAGGGCTGTCAGTGACAGTTCCAGTCATAAGGCGATGGTCTTCTGAGGGCTTCCGGAAGTCATGTCCAAGAAGGTGGCAATCCGTTACAGATGGGATTTATGTCTTTCCTGGTGTCTACGAAATTAAGTCAGCTAAACAATGGTAAGTAATTTCAAAATACCGAGTTGAAAACCTGGGAGCACCAACTCGTGACACTGAAGCAATTTCTCCTACGCTTTTACAAAACACATTCCAAGAGGAATGTTCAATCCTATTTTACAGAAGCCAGTTATTATGTTTTTCTGTTTTTTTAATCGTGATTTATCACTTGTGGTTAACAGAATTTTGGTTTCTTTAAACTGATACATTTAATTTCACTTTGTACCTATGTAGGAAAACTTGGCTTGATCTAACTCAAGATTGTATCAGTTACAATGTGTAATAAAACAGATTGGACAATGAAAGGCTGTGTATTTTTGATTCCATGCATTGCGGTCATGAAATGCAGAAGAGGCTTGACCCAAAGCAGAGCCGCAGAGACGATTCAGTGGTGAATAATAACTTTAATAAAAGACCACAAAATAACAAGCTACGAAGAACCACAGCACCACAGTAAACAGAAACTAAACAAAACAGGGAACAAAGTATACTTCAGCCAGGGAGAGTAAAAGCTGGGAGCAACTGGATGAGTTTGGTTGGTTCGATGAGTGAACAAGGACTGTGGATGAGAACCGGGGTTAAACAGGCTGCAGGTGAGGAGTCTCGAAAGAGCATCAGGTGAATCCAAATAGCTGAGTGGAAACTGGGAGGTACTTGCATGTGAAAGTTGAAAGGTGTCAGTGTCCGCCGGTGCATAATATCCTGTAAACTCACTTTCCCAGATTATGGTTTACGCTGTTTATCGAGAATTAATCTTTTGGCGTGAAGTTCCCGGAATTACGATATGGACTGACGTGTCTTTTCACTCGTGATTGTATAAGACCGCGTAGCTTCAATCAGTAAGGCCACTGCAATTGACATACCCTCTTCTCATTGCTATCATCAAGAAGTTACAGAAGCCTGAAGACACGCACACCATTTCAGGAACAGACTCCTCCCCTCTACCATCAGATTTCTGAATGGACAATGAACACATTACACTACCTCAAATTTTTCCTGTTTTTATACAAATTATTTTATTTAATTTTTATATCTGCTTTTTATTGCAATATTTAGTTTTTATTATTATGTATTTCAATTTTCTGCTGCCACAAATAAATGAATTTCACGAAATATGTAAGTGATATTAAACCTGATTATGATTCAGAATCTCAAGACTGGGTCAATTCAGGTTGCCGTGTGACCTCCAATGTGCGGAGGTCAGAGGATCCGACAACGAGGAGAGTAAAGCGGGGCTGGGGTGGCGGGAGGTAAGGGGAGAATGGGCGAGGGGACGGAGTGTTAGAAACCACCACTATTAATAGATACACGGTTTTGGTTTGGTCTCCAATTTTGGTGGGGACTTACTCTGCTTAAGAAGGCATCGAGTCAAATACTTAGACAATGAAACATTCGGGAAGAATCAGACGAAACACAGCTTTGATTGCCGTTAGTAGACGCACTGCTTTAGATCTAAAAATATTTGCCACTCTTATGATAAGTGTTGGATGATTTAGCTCAAGTTCAACGTACTGTCATTCAACCATACACATGTAAGCAGCCAAATGAAAAGTCGCTTCGTCCGGAGAAGGCGTACAACACAGGACATATACCTCCCACACAACACAGAAAATAATATTACCACAAATAAAAATAAACTCCAGCAGATTGACATTTAGTCGATCTTCACTTCATCAGCCCAAATGCTTTGCGATGTAGTTTCCCTTCAGCAGAGGCTCAGTGAGGTTTTGATGAGACAAGGGTATCATGTATGAATCAGAAGATGGAGTCATTGGAAATTCATACTGGTTGAGCCGTTTTCTCCAGGTGTAAGTAAGTCATAAGATCGGCGTGAGGAGGCCATTCGGACTGATTCGTCTACCGACATTTAATCAAAAATGTTCAGCATCAGATTTTATCGAAACAATTTTTCGATGTTCTTTGCCGTTTCCTCCAGAGAATTTTACATTTCTTCTAGACTCTGATACAAAGAATGCATAACGTCACTCCTAAACCCTGGCCCTGTATCCTCTTGTTCGAGGCTCCCTGACTACTGCAACTAACATTTTAAAAACTAATCATATCACTCTTTATTCTTCTAAGACCATGGCTGGTCCTTCCACCACCCTCTCACCCCCTAATTCTACTCCCTGACCTACTCCCCGTAGCCTTTGATGCCACGGCCGAACAAGAACCTATTAATCTCCGCCTTAAATACACCCAACGACATGACCATAGCCGTCCGTGATAACAAATTACGCAAATTCAGCGCCCCCGGCTAAAGAAATTCTCCGCATCTCTTTTAAATGGACGCTCCTCTATCCCGAGGCTGTGCCCTCTTGTCCTAGGCTCCCCCACCAAAGCAAACATCCTTTCCACATCTACCATGTCTAGGTCTTTCAACATTCAAAAGGTTTTAATGAGATTCCCTCCACTCATCCTTCTAAATCCAGCGAGTACGGGTCCAGAGCCATCAAACGTTCCTCATACGAGAACCCTTTCATTCACAGAATCATCCTTGTGAGCCTCCTATGAACTCTCCCCAATACCAGAACACCTTTTCTTAGATAAGGAGCCCAAAACCGTTCACAGTACTCAAGCTGAGACCTCCCCAGTGCCTTATAGGGCCTCAGCATTACATCCCTGCAACGTTATTTCCAAAAATTTAAAGGGAACCGGAGGATCATACTGAAACTTTAAACCCATTTGAGGAATGCTTCTTGTAAAGCATCTCAGGTAGTCTTTGGTCAGATTACACTTGGTGTATTGTGAGTAGTTTCGGGCCCCTTATCTAGGAAAGAATGTGCTGATATTGGAGAGGATCCAGAGAAAATTTGACGAGAATGATCCCGGGAATGAAATGGTGAACGTATGAACGTTTGATGGCCGGAGTTTAGGAGAATGAAGTGGGGTGGGGGATCTCAGTGAAATATACGGAACAATGCAAGGTCCAGACAGAATGGACGTGCAGATGATTTTTCCTATAGTGGGAAAGTCTAAGACCAAAGGCACAGCCTCGGAATAGAGGGACATCCCGTTAGAATAGAGGTGATGAGAGGGTGGTGAATCTGTGGAATTCATTGCCACGGACGGTTGTGGAGGCATATTTAAAGCGGTGGTTTACTGGTTGTTGATTAGTAAGGATGTCAAAGTTTACAGGGAGAATGTAGAAGAATGGCGCTTTGAGAGGGATAATACATTGGTCATAATGGAATAGCGGAGCAAGCTCGCTGGACTGAATGGACTAATTCTGTTCCTATGTCATGTGGTCTTATGGTTTTTGGTTCAAAACCACGCTGTTTTCCCTCTCAGTACAAAGACCTCTTGGTCAATGCGGGTGTTTAACTTCTCCAACTGCCTTGGTTGGTGTCCAAACAGTGGATTCAAGAGTCAAAATTGTTTATTGTCATTCTTCAGCTGGATCGAACAAAAATGATTGTTACTTCGATCCATCGCAGCATAAAAGCACAATGGAAACACAAAGAAGTACAATAAATTGAAAGTGAATTCTATAAGACGCAATGTACAATAACTGAGCTGCAGCGTAAGTTGAAACCAGAGGCGGAATAGCCCCGAAAGTGACCATTGATTAATGCAATACAGTTTTTTAATTATGTTAAAATATATTTAATTTATACAAAGGAAAATTCAAAATGATAACACAGAGGAAAGCTTTGAGATGAGACACGCAAACTATGCAAAAAGACTCTTCTTCGCTTAAGGTTTAGAATCACGACATGAATGTTAGTCCAACATTCTATTTACGTATCAAATGAACCCGCACAAATCTTGTCAATCAAACAGCGTCAGATGATTCGTTCAGTAGGTTTTAGTGGGACTCCAGGTTCAGTCCATTTCTGAGCAGCCCTTCAACCAGATCCTCATCTGCGGGGAGAGGATGATGCAGCGAACTCGAGAGAGGCGTAAAGGATCGGCGCTTGTGACTGGAATGTATAGAAAACATTAGCAATCAAAGATATCGCACAGCATGATCTACCATTTTTCAACAGTCTCGACTGTAGCAAACTTTCTCTGCGAGATAACCCCTTAAGTAACTGCAGCAGATTATTAAAGTATGACTTCCGCTTCATAATTCCCCGTTGACTCCGTTCAAACCCATCATTATTTTGTATCCAATCCGAAACATCAAATTTATGTATTTAAGAGACTACTAGACAGGTATATGGGGGAATTTAAGGTGGGGGGTTATATGGGCGGCAGGGTTTGAGGGTCGGCACAACATTGTGGGCCGAAGGGCCTGTAATGTGCTGTACTATTCTATGTTCTATGTTCAACGTTCTATGTATCTTACAACGGGTTGCAGTCACCATACGTACCTGAGCCACAGTGCCGTGTACCTGGTGCGTCGCCAATTGACGATGGGTCCCTGTGCAATGAAAGAACATGAATTGGAACAATTATTTGGTCTGGACAACGTATAATAACTTGTAGAAATGTCATATGCCAGCAATCCAAACATGACAGTAGTCCCCAATGAATCAGCTGTCGGTCTATGCTAATTATTTCAAATTCACTAAAGCTTCTCAAATGCATCGTGACTTTCTTACTCATTTCCAAATATAACAATAACCCCCCAACACGAAAATATTTCTAGGATACACAAACCGCTCCGTCATGGAATCCCATGTGCCAAGCAGGTGCCATACCTGCAAGCTAGCGGAGGGAAAGAGGGCCTTACACCTCCTTTGGTTGAGACGTATCTCCACCCCTCCACACAAAGTAAAAATATAGCAATAGGAATAAACACTTTCACTTTAACATATTAACGTATTTATTTGATATAATATCTTGGTCTGAAATCGATCTGGAAATTTTACAAGGAAAAATAAGAAGAAATGACAATTATTATAAAACACCTTGTTAGCTTGAACGTACTTAGATTAATACTACCTAGGACAGAAGGAGGAAGAGCAATAACAGATATTAAAAATCTAAACAACAGTTAGATAAAACTTTTAAGGATATATTTTTGTCAACGAAAACAGGTTTCAGTATCCACACTAGCATATACAATACTGATAAGAGGTATTGGGTGCATTACTAAACTTCAGTTAAAGCACAATTCAGAAAAATGAAGGGATTATCATCATAGAAGAAAAGGGGAACCAATGGAAGAGCAAAACCCTCCATGGAAGACTTCCCATGATCGGAGCAGACTAGATGTCAACAAGGAAATCTCGAATGCCTGGCCCAGAGTTGAAACACTCTTCCTTGTTGAAGGTAGTTGAAGACAGGACCAGGTGGGTAACACAAATCATCAAAAATATACAATAAAAGACCGAGAAATTCAAGACGATAAATTCAGAAAATGCCCGGAAAAAACGGAGACAATCCAACATATTACAGGATACTGCAGCAATTTAATTCAATCTGATTACTTAACCAGGCACAACTCATAAAATCCAAACTCATAAAAGACACTATACCGTACTCTAAATATAAGCCGAATTCAATTTTAGAGTCAGTGTCCAACAAATTATATTATGACTGATGCATAATTAGGGATAGGGCAATTTATAATAGTTAACTGGATTTTATATTACAGGAAAGAACAAGCAAGAACAACGTACTTAATAAACATAGCCATTCCAATCACACGTAATACAGAGAAATCACAAAGTGAAAATCACCAGATATGTGCGGAATTAAAAGAGGAAATTGAAAGTGTATAGAACATGAACAGAGTATACGTTTGTCCTAAAAGTGATATCTACAACCTGCATTTCCCCAAAGTCTCTACACGGTTGGATTTAACTTGTAGGTCTGCACAGCAATATTTCTATAAACCTTCAGAGAGCGGCAATAATAAACACCTATACAATTGTACAAAGTTCCTAGCAATTGAGGCTGTGCTTGGCTATGTCCACACCTCTGGTTTTCCCAGACTGATCCAGGGAAAAAATAAAAATTCAGCAAGAATAATAATATGAGCAACATACACAAAGACACCAGTGATGGCGGGATTGAGACCTCAGATCCCTACGTTCTGAGATTTCAGTCCAACTCCCCGCCACAACACCTCTGCGCCTCCTCCCTTCTAAACCCATTGGCAGCAATTATCACGCAGAACCTTGAAACAGGGACCGCGTTAACTGTTAATAGTTATATGGATATTTCTGGGGAAAGCCAACCCTCACCTGATCTACGCTCTTTAGAGATCCGAATAATAATTAGGATAATCAGGAAGACAAGGATCCCAAGGAAGATCGCCGTAGGATGACACCAACCTAGAGAAAGAGAATTGTTGTTTGGTGAAATCATGGTTTCCAAGAACACTTTATTCGAGCTTTCATTTGGTTGTAATAGGAATGTTTTTACATCAGTGGATGCTCTTTTAATTATTTATTTGTAAGTCTCTACTGTAATAATTTTAGGAAGTTTTTGACTTCTGTTGCATGTCGTGCCCTGCCCAGCACACTACAGCAAATTCCGAATACGTGCAAATAAATGTATATGGCGAATAAGTTCGACCTTTGATCCTCAAACTATAATGTACGACCAGAAACCCATGGCAACGTTAACCAAAGAACGAATCAAAGAATGCAATAACTCTTGAGGCCATACAGCTTCTCAGACTGTTTCTCCGCTTTGCCTCGTAGCCACCTTGACCCTTACAATCATTTCCCCAGTTTACTATCCCAACGTGGAAAGACAGCGCCTTTCTTTCATCGTTGCCGTGTCTAATTCCTGGAAGCCTCTCCCAACCCTACTGTGAGATCATCACGGACATCAAAGAGTTAAGAAGGAGGTTCACCCTCAGCTGTTCAAAGGCCAGCCAATGGTGGAGATAAGCAGATTGTTAAAAACGAATAAATACAAATTAATATTGACCGTGACATTATTGAACCAGCGAGTTATTCCAGTAGACATAAGACCCTAAAACATAGGAGTAAAATTAGGCTGTTCGGCCCATCGGGCCTGTTCTACCATTCCACCACAGATGCGTATCAATACTTTATGTACAAAACATTGCCTTACCTTGATCTGGTTCAATGGTGATATGGGACACGCTCTTGATTATCGTCTTTCCTGCACCCCCGAGCTGTGCGATACAGGTACAGACTTCACCGCTCCTCCAGGTTTCCACTGGGATTTGCATCTGACTTCTAACACTATAACTCTGGTCTGGGTCAAGCGTGCCGGTATCGCTCCATCCTTCCATGAACTCTCCGGAAATGTTCCAGTAAATGGCAATCTGGATGGAAGAAAGGCCGCCGACCAGACACACCAGGGGAACCGACCCGTTCCTCTCAGACGGTGGGACAAATACCAGGATGTAGGTCCGGTTGGTGGAGCTGTCTGGACAGAGATTGGGACACCGTTAACCGCAGCTTCACATGAAGTAGATGGCGGAGTATAATCCCACTGTCGATTTCTCTTACCTCCAACCAGGAGTGTGGGTCCTTTCATAAACGGCGAATAGCTATCCATTCTAGAACAGTAGTAGGCACCCGAATCCTCCACACCGACGTCCCGGATTTCCAGCACTGATGTGTGATCGCCAGAGCCTTTTTTGTAAGTGGTCCGACAGCCGGTCTTTCGGCAGTCCGTGGATTTGATCTGTACCGGGGGTTCGTCCGCACGCTGTTGGTACCACAACACATTGCTTGCGACCTCCACTCTGGACGTGAGTTCACAGGAGAGTTCAACCGGCTCACCGACATGTGCAGTGACTACAGCCGGACTCTCAGAAAACGGCTTGGGTTCTGCAACTGGAATTATTATCATTTTATTAAAACTATCTACCACAGAATCAAACGAAGTCGGATTGAGCATATTGCCCATAGTTTAAAATGCACCGTCATTTTAGGTTGTAATTATTGGCTAAGGTATCTTAACAACACCTAACGTCGACCAGAAGGAAAATAGACGTTAACTAGATCAAATTTTTAAGAGTTTACCTTTAGTCATTTACAGGATGTGTAGCCGGCAAAATTTGTTTGTCCACTATTCCGCAGGTGACCTTAAATCGAGAAGTTTGGTGGCCATTTCAGGCAGGGCTCGCTAAACATTCTGCATTGGGTTTGGCGTTACATAGGGGCACAGAGAATCAGTGCGCCAGATACGCATCCCCAATAGAAAATGAGCGAGACTTAGCGAGAAACTTATTTAGAGTTTATTTAGGTAGTTTTAGAATCAGCATTGATGAGATTGTAGCTTTGCAACCCAGATTTATATGATTCACAAAAATTTATTTCCCCACTCTCGTGGGATGTTTTGATGCCGAGAGCGGGGCGAGGGTCGTGTGGTAACTTAATCCCGATCATCGACCTGCTTTTATAACCGAACAACATTTCCACTGGGATAACAAACTCCCTACAGACGTAGGGCCCGTTTCTCCCTACATTTCGGGCGATCTTGTTTGGAAGGTCTCAAGGCTGACTCACTCACCGCAAACACGAAACATCTGAATAGTAACGAACAGGGTCAAAGCTTCCATCAACATCTGAACTCGGGTCGGTACTCGGCAGCGCTGTGCTCGACTCTCAGGAGTCGGACTGATTTCAGCCGCGGCTCTGTGCAGCCTCTTAGCTGCCGTGGACAATGCTCGGTGCCGAAGATCCGGGGCGGGGCCTATACATCCAACCTGTGCCTTGTGCGTGTTACACCAGGTTACCGCGTCTGTTCGTCACAAGATCAAACGGCTACTGAGAAGTGTTCAGGAAGTCTGCCAAACAGGCATGGTTTGACAATGGCTTCAAGGATGTAGACATGTATATTACTAAAAAAAAAACCTGCATTCATTTCCTGTTGATTAAATTCCCGCAGAAGCTGGCGTGTAGTCGACTGTGTACACTTATTGCAGCCCCTCCTGTAAAGGTATCAGAGACATTAGAACCAGAGACATTGACGGAACACTGATGTACAAGCCCGGATAACTCACATCAGGGACAGGAACCTGCAGCGGTGTATTCCCGTCCCTGTTACACTTGAACGGCTTGCCCTGGGTTCGGGAACAGCTGTTGGAGTTGTCTCGGAGGAGAACGGCAGTGAATTTTGATAGGAGTATTTTACAATGGACAATGCTGAGTTCGCCTTGTCGGAACTGCATCAATAGAGACCAGCAGATAGTATTCCATTGCATTCGTGACCCGTGTTAAGGTAGAAATTGATGGTGCTGTCAAGAAGTATTACTCGCTCTGGGATTTCAACCTCTGACCTGCTCTTGCAGTCTCTATATTCATAACAGCATACGGCGTTTATAATTAATCGTGATTCCCATAGGGTTGTTGCAATGCTGAGCTTTTGTAAGGCACTGGTCAGACAGCAATTTGGTTATTGTGAGTAGCTTTGGGTCCCTTATCTCAGGGAGGACGAAATTCCTCTGGAGATGGTATAGAGGAGGTTCACGAGAATGACTCTGGGAATGAAAGGGTTAACATGTGAAGAGCGTTTGATGACTCTGCACATGTACTCGCAGGAGTTTCGAAAATAGTGGTGGTGGTGCTGGGGTGGGGGGACATCTCTACAAAACCTATTAAATATTGAGAGGCTTATTCAGAATGGAGGTGGAGACGATGTTTCCAATTGTGGGACAGTCTATGACCAGAGGGCACAACCTTAAAATAGTATGCCGTCCCTTCAGAACAGTGATAAGGAGGATTTTGTTTCGCCAGAGGATGGTGAATCTGTGAAACACATTGTCAGAGGCGGCTGTGGAGGCCATGTATTTAAAGTGGAGATTGATAGGTTCTTGATTAGTAAGGGCATCATAGGCTTCGGGGGAAAGGCAGGTTGAAAGGTCAATAAATCAGTCATGATAGAATGGTAGGGCAGGCTCGATGCGCTGAATCGCGGAATTCTGCTCCTATGTCACATGGCAACAGGATTACTCAGGATTCGTTGAAGTGACATTAAATATCGATGCAGATCCTGTTGGAGATGGTCAGTGCGCCAAGAGTATGTTCATCCGGTGTGATATTTTATTTATTTATTTAGTTGTGAACGTTGTTCATATTGCAATTCTCTGGTTCACAGAACGCATCATAGGGAAGAGAATATGAGTTTAATTTCCATAAATATGCTCTTTGTTGGCTGCACTGCCTTCCGATGTGACATATAACATCAATGCTAAGAAGCTGGCCTGTTTGCAGCAGCGTCCAAGCTACGAAAACAGGAAACCCACACAAAAGTTCTAGTTCGGTCAAGTTTTCCATTTTAACTGTTAACTGCTGATGCAACTGTTTACCAGTATTTGAAGCTTCGGAAGATGAAATAAATTCATCCTGAGTGAGCCTGTCTGCGATTCCCACAATAGCAGTTCACTGGACGTCTGTGCTTTGAATTCAAAATTCAATCTATTTCACTCTTTGTGTCTCATCTCAAAGTCATCAGTTCTGAGAAGGGCCTCGGCCTGAAACGTTAACTCTTGATTTTTGTCCAAAGAATCTGCCGTAGTTCTGAATTTCTCAACATTTGGTGATTTCCTAGTGATTTCTTCTTCTTCTTAACCCCCAATGCATCATAGGCCGCTGACAGCATCTTTACAAATTCCTCTGTCCTGTGCCAGTCTTTCAAATTGTCCCCAGGTGGAGCCCATTTCGAATATCGTTGCGCACCCATGGATGTGGCCTTTGGAACTTCTGTTGGCTTATCTATAGCGAAGTGGGTTTATTGGATAGGGGCGTTAGTCCCATATCCAAGCCTCAGTCTTTCGCAACCAGGCGTGAGACCGCCCCTGCAGAAGTTCACTGGTGCTTCTGCTTTGCAGTAACTCATAAGAACATGTGAAATAGGACCAGGAGTAGGCCATCTGGCACGTCGAACCTGCTCCACCATTCAATAAGATCATGGCTGATCTGCCCATGGATTCATCTCCATCTTCTGCCTTTTCACAATAATCCTTCATTCCCCTGCGATGCAAATTATATCCGACTTTGTCTTAAATATATTTACTGAGGTAGCCTCCATTGCTTGCTTCATGGGGCAGAGAATTCAACGACTCCTCTCCATCGCCTCCAAGACCAGTATATTTTTCCTCACCAATACCTTGTACAATTGCAGCAAAATCTCCCTATTCTTGAATGCAATCCCTTCATCAGTGAAGACCAACATTCCATTTGCCTTCTTGATAGCCTGCTGCACCTGAAAACCAACCTTTTGTGATTCAGGTACAAACACTCCCAAGTCCGCTTTTACATGCTGAAAGTTTTGCCATTTAAATAATAGTCTGCTCTTTCGTTTTTCCTTCCAAAGTTGATGACCTCGCATTTACCAAAATTGTACACCATCTTCCAGACGCTTGCCAACTCACTTAACATATCTGTATCTCTCTGCAGACTCTCTGTATCTTCTGCACAATTTGTTTTTCCACTCAATTAATATAATCAACAAACTTAGATGCACTACACTCGATCCCCTATTCCGGATCGTTAATCTCTATCGTGAACAGTTGCGGGCCCAGCAACAATCCCTGCGGTAACCTGCTCACCATTGATTGCCAACCACAGGAATACCCATGTTCCCAAGTCTCTGCTTGCTGTTAGTTAACCAATCCTTTATCCGTGGTAATACTTCACCCCCAACTCTATGCATCCTTACCTTATGGATAGTTATTTTATGCAGCACCTTACCGATCGCCTTCTGGAAGTCTAAATAATTAACGTCCAACTGCTCTCCTCTATCCACTGCGCGCTTTCTATCCTCAAAGAAATCCAGTTCATTGTCAAACAGGACCTGCCTTTGCTGAATCTATGCTGCGTCTGCCTGATGGATCCATTTCTTTCCATTTCTTCTTTAATGATAGCTTCAAACATTTTCCCAACTACAGTTGTTAAACGAACTGGCCTATTGTTACTTGTCTTTTGCCTACATACTTTTTTGAACAATAGCGTGACAGACGCCCTCATCCAGTCTTCTGGGACCTGCCCAGAGTCCAGAGAATTTTGGGGAGTTAATATCAAAGTCTTTACTGTAACTTCTGCCACTTCTTTCAGTACCCTGGGATACATTCCATCAGGACCAGGGGACTTGTTTATCTACAGGCCCACAGGTTTGGCAAAACTAGTGTTTTAGTGATAGTTATCGTATCGAGGTTCTCAACTCCCATCGCATCTATGACATCTCTTTTTGGCATATTAGCCGTGTCCTTCACAGTGATGACAAACGCAACATAGACCGTCAAAGCCTCTGCCATTTCCTCATTACCCAACATCAATTCACCTTTCCCGTCCTCCAACAGACTTAGGTTCATTTTAGCCACCCTTTCGGCTTTATATAATTATAAACCATTAACATCCGTTTTTATATTTTGTGCTAGTTTATATTCATAATCTAGCTTCCCTTTCTTTATTGCTCGCTTAGTGGTTCTTGTCGTTTTTTAAAGTGTCCCCAATCTTCCAGTTTTCCACTAGTCTCGGCGACATTTTATGCATGAGCTTTTAATTTGTTGTCTTCTTTTATTTCCTTGGTTATCCAAGGCTGGCTCTCCCTTACTTTCCTTGCTTTTAACTGGAATATACTTTTGTTGAGCACCTCCCTGTTGAACTCGCTCTCACCTCTCTCCATGCCACCCATCGCTAACTACGTCCGTTTCTTTCCTACTCGTGTGACCACCGAGTTTGGTATTAAATCCGCTGCGATTGTTCACCGCCTCGTGCGCGTTCCGCATTGTTCTAAATCTTAAAGTTTTACATATTTCCCGATTTCCACGTTGGATTTATCAGGGATTATCCTTAAGACCGGTTCCCCAACCCAGTCTTGCAGTCAGCCACTATTCTCATGGTTATCAAAACCACACGAGAATCAGCAGATGCTGGAAATCCGGAGCAACACAAACATAATGCTGGAGGAACTCTTTAAGTTAGGTGGCATCTATAGGGATGTCCTGATGAAAGGGCAAGGCCCGAAACATCGGCTGTTCATTCCCCTTCATAGATACCGCCTGATCTGCTGGATTCGTTCAGCACTTTGTGTTTGTGTTGCTCACTCCCATCAAACTATTTGATAAAGTTGGTTTCCTCTTTGGAGATTTTTTTGTTATTCGTTATTATCTCTAAGTTCTGGTACCGCCCTGGTAAAACTCTTACTACGATACCTTTTCCAAAGCCTGTGATATTGTGCAGATCAGAACCAGAGAGCTTCATGGAAATACTTGTAACTTCCTTAATCTTCAGTGAACTGTTTTATTTTTGTGGAGAGTTAGGTGAGATGTGTGGGTCGGCTAAGAGGGAGAATCCTTGGGATGGAAACATTATTAGCAATTCATTCTTTGATCCGTGGAAGTTGATAATTACACCGGGGTTTACCCCCCTTCAGACTGCATCTCACCAAGTGCACTGAATTCATTCGCAATTACATTTGGCACGCTGGCTTTCATATACTGAATAGCCATTTTATGATGTGTATCTATTAAGGTGTCCACTAAGTGTATGTTCGTGATCCTGAATTTTGAATCACCTCAGTATTCGACATGTTGCGCGTTCATAAACGCTCTTCTGCACACCACTGTTGTAATGCGTGGTTATTTGAGATATTGTCGCCTTCCAGTCAGCTTGAGCCAGTCTCGCTATTTTCCTCTAATCTCCCTCAGAAACAAGGTGTTGGCTCCCACAAATTTGCTGCGCACTCGATGTTTTTATTTGTTTTCATTTCCAGACTCCGTAAACTCCAGAGACTGTTGATTTTGAAAATCCTTGAAGATCATTAGTTTCGGAAAGATGTTATTAAACTGGAAAGATTGCAGAAAAGATTTACAAGGATGTTAGGAGTCGTGGGACGACTTACATGGGTACATTGGACAACCAGGACTTCATTCCTTAAAACGTGGGAGACTGAGAAGTGATCTGCTCGTGGGTTTAAATCACGAAGTGCAAATATATAGTAAATATATTTATTCACAGATTTAGGTTATCAAGAAATGGAGGGCATAGGTGTCAAGAAAGAGAGGAAAGAGGAGATGAACTTCAAGGGTAACCTTTTTACACAAAGGGTGGTATCTACCTGGATTTGGTTGAGACCGGTACAACGAAAACATAAAAGGGCAGTTAAAGGTACGTACATAGGAATTGTTGAGAGTGATATGTTTCAAGCACAGGCTTGTGTGACATACTGCTCCTTTCTTTGAAGAAGCCGGACATCTTCGTTTTCATACTGAGAAGAGATGCGGCAGAGATGGAGGAATCGAGAGAAGGTGATGGCACTTTTACGAATAACTGTGTATTGAAGAGGTATTGTCTAGGTAGCTGTGCAAGTCTGTGGGTTAATAATAGACATGAGTAGATAAGCTTGTCTCCAAAGATTGAGACAGTGAGATCGAAAAAGGAGAAGGAGGTGTCGGAAATATACTAGGCAACTTTGAGGGCAGCGTGGAAGCTCGAGGCCACGTTGATGAGTTGCGTGCTCCCCCATCACGAAGTATGCCTGAATTAGTAGAAGACGACAAAATGTGATACCCCTTCAGGCAGTAAAGAAATAAACAGTCATTGAATCCTGAAGGAATGTATCGAAGTGAAGGACGACACCAGTCTAGAACGTGGCCCTTTTGGTAAACTCGGATTTTGTGGATGAACCTCTTGGTGTTTACGTGGAATTCAGCAAGATCCTTGTCAAGGATCCGCATGGTAAGCTGGTTCGGAAGCCTGGAAAACATAACGGCCGGCAGGAGTGTCGCAATTACGAAAACAAATAGCGTGGCATTGGATTGAGAGCGGTTGTGAAGCGTCCTTTTACACGCTGGAGGAGTGCTATCAATGGTGTACAACAGGGAGATGTGCTGACTCTACGATTGCTCGGCTGTGATAACCATTTGGAAGAGAAAGTAGTTAGCATGCTTGGCATGTTGCACTTTGTGATGAAAAAACTTCAATAACTTCCGCGTCAAACTGCAGGAACCTGGGGAGTGTTGTAGAACAGAGAGACGGAGGGACGCCAGTGGCAAAATGAGTGAAGCTGAATCACGTTACGTCCAAACATATGTCAATTCCAGCCTGGAATCTGGCGGGTATTAGAGAGTGAACTTCATCAGTTGCCAGTTCTTGATTGAACTGAGCGATATCTGTTTCTTACCCTGTCCACCATCGCTTAACCCCCACACCACCACCCCCACCCCAACAGAGGAGACAGACTTTGCGTCCCTTTTGCTCTCAATTCAGCAATGTGTAATGTGATTGCCTCTCATTTCCCTAAACTTCAGAGAGCTTGATGTCTCCTTCTCAGCCTCAAATGATAAGTAAATTTAGTATCGAAGTTCAAATACGTCATCATATACGTCTACGGGATTCATTTTCTTGCGGACATTCAGAGCAAATACAAAGAAGCGAAAAACAATCAATGAACAACGGCAGGCAACAAAGAGGGGCAATGAACCAATGTGCAAATACACAAAATAATAATAAACAAAATAGCAATAAAGATTAAGAACATGAGTTACAGAGCTCTATAAAGTGTCCATAGATGGTGGAATCAGTTCAGTGTTGTTGTGAATGAAGTTGAGTGAAATTGATCCCTCTGTTTCAAGAGTCTGATAATAGAGGGTGATAACTGTCCCACAACTGCTCATAGTGTTGTGGGACCTCAGGCTCATGTACATCCTTATGGCAGCAATGTGAAGAGAGCAAGGGTTGCATAGTGGGGTTGGTGGGGAGGGGTCCTTGATAATGGTTGCTGCTTTCATGCGACTGCTCCGCTATAGGTGTGCTCAGTGGTGGGGAGGGCTTTACCCGTGATGGACCCGGCTTTATCCAGTACATTTTGTACGTCTTTCCGTTCAAGGGTACTGGTGTTGCCATAGCAGGCCTTGTATACAAGCCGTCAACTTAGACTCAATCGTGCATAAATAGAAGTTTGTAAGACTTTTAGATATCATGCCAAAGCTCTGCAAACTTCTAAGAAAGTAGGGACCCTGCCGTTACTTCTTTGTAATGGCAGTTGTGGGCTGGACCCTGGACAGAAATGAAAACATATCTGATCCCCTGATGAGATCAATAAACTTTTCTTTGGTTTTGAGAGATTGTCGATGCGGCACTATTCAGCCAGGTAAGGTCATGTCTTTGAGTCAATCCTCTCCCCAAGGGAAGCAAAGGTTACACGACCGACACGGAGACTTAGATCCGAAGACCAGCGGTAGATGTGTTGAACAATCTGCCAGAGGTAGTGGCAGAGAGAAATAAAACTGGACAGTTTAAAAGACATCCTGGCAGATAGACGCATATTAAAATTTTATGGTGACATTAGTCAAACGCGTACAAATGGGATGAGCGCCGTTAGGCAACTTGGCCGGCATGGACAAGTTGGGCAGAAGGGCCATTTTCTGTGTTGTATAACTCACTAAGTCTGAAAGTCGCGGCTGCCACTGACAGGGAATTAGAGTCATAGTTACTTGTCAGTGAGACTCAACAATAATCACTCCTCGGGCTTCTAATAAATATTATTTATTGTAGGGACTGACATCTAAGGACAAAATATGTTTGAAGTTTCCAGGATGGGATGGAAAGATGTTTGTGCACAACGTGATTCAGCGCTGCGGATATCCGCTGGGCAGTGCTGGGGTTATGACCATCTCAGATTTTGGATAACAACGAAGCAGGTGCGCGAGGTCCATGCGTGATCTTATATATTCCCCTGTGTGGCATTGAAACATTTATCGGGTTCCTGAGATTATGCTGCGGGTTGGTTCAGAGATGGAGAGAGATACCGAGCCCATGATCACCCTCCGGGCTATTCTCAAACCCTTATGTTCCTCAAGTAAGTTTTCCGTTCCCTATTCTCAAAGTTATACAGTACATTTATCAGACACAGAGCTGAATCATCATCTCTTCCGCCCCTCCTCTCTCTCTCTCACACAGACAGACAGACAGACAGACAGACAGACACACACACACACACACACACACACACCACTTCCCCTCGCTCCTCGCACTCTCCCTTTCTCTGCCTCCCTCTCCTCTCTTTCCGTCTCTCTCCTCTGTTTCTCCCCATCTCTCAAACACACTCTCTCCGCTCACATTCTTATCTTACTCATTCTGCCTCACTTCCCAGTGATTTTTCTTTCATCCCATCTCGCTCTTCCTTCTCGCTCTCACCGTCTCACCATCTATCTCTTGTTTCCCATAACTCATTCTACCTCTCCCTCTGTCCCTCCTTTCATCGCTTGTCACAACTATTTCCAATTGTGCAAGCTTTTATTTTTTAAGAATTAGTTTCAGAATGTGTCTTTTCCTGTTACTGCAATTTCTCAGATTGAGAGAATGTAAAACAGTTCTGTCGTATCTCATCAATGCCTCCACTAACCGGCACTTAGTGACCTCGCCACCTGCACCACTTCACAAACAGGGCAGAAATAGTAGCGATTTGTGTTCTGTCGCTAAATAAAGGCTGTGCAATCCCCGACCCGGTCCCCATGGGGAAATGACGCGGTCCGCAGCTGCAGCAGTGCTGCTCACAACAAAGACAGTTTGACAATATCCATTTATCCATCCATCCTCGACTATTGACAGCAACTAAAAAAATCACGGTGCCCTGGAAGAGAAGATTGAAAGCCCCTGATTGAATGAGGGAGAGGTTAACTGGCCTGACCAGTGTCCTACGGTCAGGACGGGGTTGAGGGAAAATTACCATATCCCAGGTTATGAACGACACGTATTCAAACTTTAATCACCATCTCCAATGATCCAATAAGAGGTGATCGATAGAACAAACCTTACACAACCCAAACTCCAGGATAACATTTCACAAATAAAAACAAGCCAAATGTTTCACAGTGGCGTTATGTGATAAACGTTGATCCCGTCTCACACAAGTCGAACTTTTAATTGGATGAAACTTCTTCTCATCTATTACACAGTATCCAAAGGTGACGGCAGAATGAAGGCTGGGTGGTGGTGAATTAAGTCATGGACAAGAGAAGGGAGATTTGATGTCCCACACGTGGCTCACTGTTAATAACATCCTTCATCAGAGTGAGGACCAGCATCAGAATCAGGTACAATATCACTGCCATTGTCGTGAAATTTGTTGTTTGTGCCCCAGAGTGCTGAGGACCCGATTAAAATAAACATGGAATTTCATAAAGAAATAGAGTACCACAACACCAAATCACACCTTTCGGTCCATCTAGTTGTTCCGAACTATTAATATGGTTAGTCACGTAATTCTGCACCCAGATCATCGGTATCCATACCTCTCCCTCCAACCAAATTTCTCTTAAATGTTGAAATCGACGCTCATCCATCAGAACCGCTGGTAACTCTTTCTGTACTCTTACCATACATTGAGTGAAGAAGTTTCTCCCGATGTTTCCTTTAAACATTCCAGCTTTTATCTTTATACAATATCCTTTCCACTCTGTCTAGGCCTTTCAACACGCGAAAGGTTTCAATGAAATCCCGCCCCCCCATCCTTCTGAATTCCAGCGAGAACAGACCCAGAGCCATTAAACCTTCATCGTATGATGACCTTTTCATTCCTGAAATCATCATTGTGAACCTCCTCTGGATCCTTTGCAATTCCGGCACATCCTTTCTAAGATGAAGGGCCCAGTATTGTTCGCAATACTCCAGTTGAGGCCTCACCAGTGCCTTATAAAGCCTCAGCATCACACCCGTGCTTTTGTATTCTCGACCTCTTGAAATGAATGCCAACGTGGCATTTGCCTTCCTCATCACCGACTCAAACTGAAATTAATCCTTTAGGATGTTCTGCACAAGGACTTTCAAGTCCATCTGCATCTCAGATTCCTTGATTTTCTCCCCGTTTAGAAAATAAGCCACACGTTTGTTTCTACCACCAAAGTGCATGGCCATGCATTTTCCAACATAGTATTTCATTTGTCACGTTCTTGCCCATTCTCCTAACCTGTCTAAGTTCTTTGCTCAACACTACCTATCTCTCCACCAATCTTCGTATCATCTGCAAACTTGGCAACAAAGCCATCTATTCCATCATCTAAATCAATTATATAGAGCATGAAACGAAGTAGTCCCTACACCGAACCCTGCTGAAAACCACTAGTCACTGGCAGCCAACCAGAAAAGGATGCTTTTATTCCCATTCGCTGCCTCCTCCCAATAAGCCAATGCTCTAAGCATGTTAGTAACTTTCCTGTAATACCATGGGCTCTTAACTTGGTAAACAGCTTCATGTGTGGCATCATGTCAAAGGCCTTCTGAAAGTCCAAATATACAACATCCACTGCATCCGCTTTATCCTACTTGTAATCTGAACGAATTCCAACAGGTTCGTCAGGCAGGATTCTCCATGAAAGAAACGATGCTGATTTTGTACTCCGTAGTCCTGTGTCACCAAGTAGTCCAGCACTTCATCCTTAACAATTGACTCTGGCATCTACCCAAACACTGAGGTCAGACTAACTGGTCCATAATTTCCTTTCTGCTGCCTTTCTCTTTTCTTAAAGAGTGGAGTAAGATTTGAAATTTTACAGCCGTCTGGTACCATGCCAGAGTCCAATTATTTTTAAAAGATCATATCTCATGCCACCACTGTCTCTAACGCTACTTCTTTCAGAACACTAGGGTGCAATTCCTCTGGTCCGGCTGACCTATGTACATTTAGCATCTTCTCTCTTCCTTCACACACCACAACATCACACACACTGCTAGCTTCTTCCACAGAGAAGACTGACGCAAGATTTCTCCTGCCGCATTTTCTAGCAGTCCTATATCCACTCTCATTTCTCTTTTATTTTTAACATACTTGAAAAACTTTTATTATCCACTTTGATATTATTTGCTAGCTTGCTTTCATGTTTCATCTTTTCACACTAATGATTTTTAGTTGCTCTCTGTAGGTTTTTTGAAACGTAAGAATCCTTTATCTTCCCACCCATTTTTGCATTGCTGTATGCCCTTTCTTTTGCTTTTACAATAGCTTTGACATTCTTTGTCAGCCACGCTTGCACTATTTTATCATTTGAGTATTTCTTCATTTTTGGAATGCAAATGTCCTGCACCTTCCTCATTTCCACCAGAGACACACACTATTGCTGCTCTACTGACATGCTTGCCAGCAGCTCCTTCCTGTTTACTTTGGTTAACTCCTCTCCCATACCACTGTAGTTTCCCTTACTTCACTGAAATACTTCTACTTCAGATTTTACTTTTTTCAAGTTGAACATAATTATATTGTGATGATTGATTCCTCAGGGTTCTTTTACCCGAAGCTCCCTAATCTCCTCCGGTTCATTACAATCCAGTATAGCTGAACGGAAAACTGCTCTAAAAAGCTAGCTCTTAGGCATTCAACAAACTCCCTCTCTTGAGATCCATATTCAACCTATTTTTCCCAATTGACCTGCATGTTATAATCTCCCATAACTACTATAACCTTGCCTTTTCTATTTCCTGTTGTAAGGTGTGGTCCATCTCCCAGCTTCTGTTGGGACGCGTGTAGATAAGTGCCATCAATGTCCTTTTACCCTTGCAATTCCTTAACTCAACACACAATGATTCAACATCTTCCGATCCTATGTCACATCTGATTTGATGCCCCTTTCTCTCTCTCTCTCTCTCTCTCTCTCTCTCTCTCTCTCTCTCTCTCTCTCTCTCTCTCTCTCTCTCTCTCTCTCTCTCTCTCTCTCTCTCTCTCTCTCTCTAAGACGTCCCTGACCCTCGCCCCTGGGAGGTAACATACCATCCAGGTGTCACGTCCAAGACTCCAGAATCTCCTGTCTGTTCCCCTCTTTGTTGAGTTCCCTATCACTACCGCTCCTTTCTTCTCTCTACTTCTCTTCTGCTCCACGGACCCATGCTTAGTGCCCGTAACCCAGTTACCGTGGCATTCTGTCGGTTGGTCATCCTCCACAAAAGTATCCAAAGCGGTATACTTGTTTTTGAGGGGAACGGACACAAGGGTGCTCTGTCCTAACTGCCCATTTCCATTTCTCCTGCAACTTCGGGGTGACTACTTCTTTGCAACTTTGATCAATTATATCCTCGCACTCCTCACATTAAGGTAGTGCGGGAAATAGGGATAGAAAACGTGATCGGCAAATCTCTTGGTGATCTCTTGGTAATGGTGTCATAACTTACGCAATGAAACGACTGACAATCAGCGGACGCGGTGCATGTTGATTATCAGCAGGCCGCCTGTGAAGTGATTCGCAAGAGATTGCTGAAGAAAGAAATCCAGCTGTTCACAGTGTATATCCAATCACTTGGACAAGGGACGGAGTGTAATATTGCCATGTTTGTTGATTATCAGGGTTATCGGGACACTGCAGAATGACTGAGTTGATGTTCACAGAGCGAAACAGGCAGGGATATATTTGTTTGTATTTGCAGTTTGACTTGTTTGGCACATTGGCCGATTGTTCGTCTTAGTCTTTAGCTTTTCATTGTTTCCATTGTATTCCTTTATATGTACTGTGAATGCCCGCAAGTCAATGAAACTCAGGGTTGTGTATGATGAGTTACTGCACTTTGATAGTAAATATATTTTGAACTTTCAATTTTATAATCCTAAACCTGTTACCACAATCTAATTAATAAGCCTCAATTTAATCAATCCGCTCGTTTCTGATCAGTGGTGCCTCCCCGATGTTGATGGCGACTGAAGGTCATGGAACGTCAGGGGCCGGTGGTCAGATCCTTTCCTGTTGACAGAGGCCATTGCCGGAACCAATGTAGTCAGATTGATGTTTGCTCCTACCAGCCTTGTCTGACTATTTTCGGAGATTTGTTCCATGCTTCAATATCTCACTGTCGGAAAAATTACATGAATGGGGTTTCAGATGAACGTTCTCGGACTTAAACGGCGACACTCTATTTCCCGGCATAGATGCTGCCAGACCCGTTCAGTCCTTTAGGTTCTTTCTGAGTTGCTCCAGATTCCAGCACCTGCAGCCGTTTGCATCACCGGTGCAATTATTACTGAACATCCCTAATTCCCATCTAATGAGACCCGGAAGATTGGCTGCCTGAAGGAGCACTCCTCATGCCCTCTGGCTGCGTTGATTGCGTTCCACTGCAACCCCTTTGCACAACGACTGACCCCAATGTCGGACGTTAAATTAAATTCTTTCCTTGCCCGCTTCAGAGACTATAGAGAAAAAAATCACCTGTCGATTGGGAGTTACGCATTTTAGCGACAAACTTTATTCTCTCATAAGCAAAGCAGCGACTTGTTTTCTGCAGGAATGACATATTTTCAAATAGGAACCGATGTATTGTCCAGGTAATTTTGGGATGGCATAGAGGTTTTGTAGAAATTTGATGTGACCTTGAAAAGTTTTGTTCTCATTAGCCATTCTGAGCGGAAACGAGGTGCCGTGTGCAACCACCACCCACACCGATTGTTCCGGAGGGAAGCAGCCGAAACAATGTCTAAAATAAGTTTAGGCGGAGTATTCTCCAAAGTTCTACAGGCTTGGATATGTGATACAACTAAAGATGAAACAACCTTTAAATTAGGGGTTCAGGTTTTCAAAATCAGCAAGGTGGCCATTCAAGGTTTCTGAAGGTTAGCAAGTCGGTCTCCGCCCACATTCTATCCCTGGCGCCGCCCACTCATTTACATCCCAATTAATAAACGGACTCGTAGACTCTGAAACCGGAGCGGTTCCCGAAGTGTGCAGAGCAGCGCATGGTTCGGTCGGAATTTTTGCGCGCTCGTTGTCTGATTGTGTCCGGAGGAATGTCCCCAGCGCTGCATCTCTTGTGGGTTCTGCTGGTCCATTTACCAGGTGAGAGTCGGATTGGTTCACGCTCGGATTACCCATTAACATTGGGATTAATGCTGATTTTTATTTATCTCCAAGTAACCCAGTGGTTTTATTGTGTTTTATTGCAGATATCCACGCGGCCGTCGTGCTCACTCAGACCCGAATGTCCGGACCTGTTTCCGCGGGACAAACCGTCCACTTAGAGTGTCGGATACAGAACGGTAATGTTGGAAGTTACATGTACTGGTACCGACAGCGCCCCGGGGAGAGACCAGAGTATGTGTTAGAACATTACCCAAACAATGATATATACCGAGGGCCAGGGATCACAGACCGTTTCCAACCATCCAGAGACACCTCCAGCAACAGTCACATCCTGACCATCAGCAGTTTGGAGCTCCGGGATTTCGCCGTCTATTACTGTGCAGCGTGGGAGAATGGGGTTGTCTTCGGTCCAGGCACCATCCTGGATATTAAGAGTAAGTGACTCCCTCATTCTGCTGCAAACAATTCCGACTGCAGCCACTCTCATTCCCCACAGCCGGATAAAAGCCCGTCCAGGGAAGGCAGGTTCCATCCGTCTCAGCCTGGCACAATAGGCCATCGAGTCAGCTCCAGCAATCAAATTAACGACCGCTTGACTTGTGAACATTTTTTTTTGTTGGACACTTCTGATCTACTTCAGCCGGTGTAGCAGAATTCAATACTTTCCGATATCCCTTCTCTTTAACACAATAGGCCCCGTGCATAGCATTATTGAATTGGTTTATTTTTGCTACTTTTCACAAGATGCAATGAAAAGTTTGTCTTGCATCATGTCCATAAAGATCACGTGAGACAGTGCGTTGAGTTAAACACAGTTTAACGCAGAATAAAATTTAACAGCCAAAAAGGAAGTGTAGTTCAGGTAGATAAGTTGCAAGATCATAAGGAGGTAGTTGTGAGGTCAATCGTCCATCTTATCGTACCAGAGAACCATTCAATAGTCTTATTACAGCGGAGCCTCTGTAATGTCAAATTAAACCAATCCCTGCTGTCTACACATACTCCATATCCCTCTATTCTCAGCACACTCACGTGTCCGCCTAACAGCTTCTTAAACGTCCCTGTTGTATCTGCCTCCTCCAGCTAATGCACCCTCCGCTCTGTTTAAAAACTAAAAAATCACCGAACTTCTCCTCTCGGCTTAGATTGCTGCCCACGGGAAAAATCTTGACTGTCGATCCTATCGCTATCTCACATAATGTTCACAGCTCATTCGGGGAAAGGATCGCAACCACAAGCATGACATCTACCCTTCCCTCTTCATTCACCGCATCTGAGAACTTGTTTGTTGCCAATATTCCATAACTTTTTTTTGGGTGCGGTAAATCCTGGACCACAGGGCAGGATGTTGATCACTTCAGGTTAACGCAATTCGCAGTTTCTGATTAAGAGCCGTATCATTTTGATTATAGAAAACACAGGAGAAAAACGTCAGACTTAAAATAATACACACCAGGGGAAGGTTCTGGGCAGACAACAGACTGGTCACAACGTCGAGCGGCAGTAGGCGGATTAGTGCGGGTTCGGAATGCAAACGGGTTCTGAACGAGTCGTTTCGCCTTTTCCCGCTTCTCACCGATTCACAGACCAGCTCTTTTTTCCGTCACTTCCTCTTCAGCCACTGGGTACCGAGTCTTATATATCCACTGAGCTTTCCCGAACCCGGGACATCCCAAAGAGCCTTCTTACCATCATTAACTGAAAGTGTACTATTCTCAGTTATTGCCCTAAGAGTTCAAAATTTGGGGAGTTGTTGAACAATAAGGAACTGGTCTCACTAGAGGGACCAATCATTTGTGCAGGGTGTGGGGAATTAGCGAAGAGATTGAGTAGTGTTGAAGTTATATTTTAACGCAATGCAGTACCGAGAGCAGAGTAGATTCAAAAGCATTTTTTTAAATGAATAATGTCACGTCGTAGACGCGCAAGGCTGCGAACAATCCAGGCAACTCTTCACCCAAAGGACTGTACCCGAGGGGTCATATGTGACGTACACTGTGTCCCAATGCCTGTATTATTTTCGGCGCTGGTGCTTCTATCTTGGAACAGTCCATTAAATAATATTGTTTCTATTCCCCTCCTTTTCCTCTCTCACACAGGTAGCGAATCCCTGCAGCCCTCAGTTCTCCTGCTACCCCCCCTCTCCGGAGGAGACAGGCTCGGGTTCGGCCACTCTCTCCTGTCTGGTGAGTGGTTTCAAGCCGGGCTTAGTAGCGCTGCGCTGGAGCGTGGATGGATTCGAGACGGAGAGCGGGGTGACGACAGGCGCCGTGTCCCTGAACACCGACCAGACCTACAGGCTGAGCAGTTACCTGCGGGTTCCCGTCGCTGCCTGGAACAAGGGCTCGAGCTATTCCTGCAGCGTGAGCCACAGCTCGCTGAGCTCGCCGCTGCGCAACACCATCTCTTCGTCCGCCTGTGCATAGTGAGAGCGTGCCGGCTGGCAGCACACGCGGATTGTTTGCTCTTGTTTAATGCTGTGAAGCAATGATTGCGACTGTGCAGCAGCCAATTGCAATGTAATTGTGTAGTAATATTCGCTGATAAAAACAATCAGAATGTTTAATGAATTCAGAACAGTTGGCAATAATAATCCATCTTTTGCGACGGGTAATTTTATGTAGAATTGTCGCTACTGTGCTGAGTCTGAACTACTGCTGTGTGTAGAGTCAGGAGCGATCTCCCGCGCTGTAAATGGAGTTTGTGTAACAAAACTCTAAAAAAAGAGGAAACAGCGGTAAATTTATCGTGTCTCGTCTTTACTTGGCTGCTGGAAGTACGTAGTTGGGGTGGGGGCGGAATGGTTCTGTACAACGTGCCGTCTGGGAGCCTCAAACAGAACTATAGTTAAATCGACTCCGACATCTTATTCCACTTTCTGCACTCTGTGTCCTGAGCGTTCTTTGTTCGTCGGCATTCACACCCTCATTCTCCGGAACCTTCTATTCCTCGTTGTCCTGCACTTCTGTTCTTCATTTACAACCATCCCTGTGGGACGGAGATCAACATTTTCATTGCCTTTTGGACAACGTCTTACCGCCATTGGGAGTGTTACACAGTAGAGATGTTTCCCCGTGACTTGAACATTGTCTCCATCGATTCAGTTCGTTCCTGAAGGAAGGCCATCGGCCTCACGTTCCACCTGCCACCACCGCCACCACCCACCACACCCACACCCACGCCCACACACTAGCTTCTGTAACGCATAGTGGTCTGTAACAGTCCGTAATGGTGTCAACCTGTGCCTGGACTTCCACTAACCATTAATGACCATACTAATCACTCTATTTATGGAGTATATAGAGCAACGTCCGTTAAATTAGAGAAAATAAATCCTGTCCTGTCATGGTCCGGTCTGTGAAATACGCGATCCGGTTCACGGTCCGTCCATGGATTCTGTCCTCCGGTTATTCCGTTTTTCCCTTGTTCTGTTGGGTAGTTTAACTGAGGCACCTGACTCTCGGTTCGGTCTGGCAATATAAGTAGATCTGGGGTCCAGCAATTCCTTGCTCGACCGTCCTTGTCAGTAACCCCGTCAGAAACCTCGTCAGACACCCAGTCAGAAACACCGTCTGTACCTACACCGAGAAGCTCGGCACAGTGTTCCGTGTCCTGTTTCTAAGAAGAGTCCCGGCGCTATGTCTTGTGTCCAAGGAGGAGCCTCTGCTCAGTGTTCTGTGACCTGTGACTAAGTCAAGTCTGTTCCAGGTTCAGAGTCCAAGTCCAGTCCAAGAGCTGAGTCTAAGTTGGGTCCAGTCGCCGAGTCCCACTCTAGTCCAGGAGCCGAGTACCTGTGCAGTCCAGGAGCCCAGCCCCAGTCCAGTCCAGACCCGAGTTCCGAGTCATGACCTGAGTTCCCTGTCCTGTTCAAGTTCCTGATCCAAGTCCTGGTTTTCCGATTAGTCACTCTTCTTCTACCTTTATGTTATCATTTTGTCCGCGCTCATTGGCTTACCTAGCATACTTAATAAACATAGTCCAGTTCCTAGTACTTCAGTGTCTGTGTCTTGCGTTTGGGTCCGCTACCATCGCCCCCTTGTAACCTGTTCATAAGATAGAAATCCAATGAGCAATCGGGCAAATGACGCCCACACTTGGATTGCTGGAACACTTAACATTTTCAACGTTTTAAAATTTCTTTGAAAATACGGGGACTGTTAAGTGTATTATAGATCACTATGTTACGTACCTGTGACACGTGACAGTGGTACCCTTGTCACGTGACTGGGGTTGAAGCTATACTGGACTTGAGGTAATGGTCTTGTGATGGTGGAGTGACGTCATTTTCCCGCCAGTAGAGATCATGTGACAGGATTTTTTTTACAGGGTATAAGAGGAAGACCCCACCCTGTGGGGAGTGGCAGTTCGTGGCTGGATTTGCCATGTTGACTTCATGTCACTGCGTGATTTAATGTGATGACGCAGTTTAGTTGAAAAATGAAGTTTTATCTAATGCCTAAAGTTTAAAAGGTCATTGCCAGCAGTTTCTTTACAATACTGCTAGTTAAGAATTAGTGGAGAGTGAAGATAAGAGTTCGGGAGTTAAAGATCGAGGAGAATCGAATTTCGACGGTGGAATGGGTTCGACCTTGTGTGATGCTCATTTGGAAGGATTTCGTTGACTGTTCTCGTGTTAATTTCTGCGGGATAGCAGAAAATTGAGAACAGAGTGATAAAGGAATGGTCAGTGCCTTTAAGCCGTTACGTTTCATAAAATTCTTCGTGGGAAGAGTTCGACGCCGGGGAGCGAAGGAAAACGATGTGGAAGAGAATTTAAATCGCCTTAAAAAGTCTCTCCTTTTAAATGGACTGAGCATTTTGAACTTTTGGCAATATCGCTTTAAACAATTGTTTTTGCAACATCGCTTTAAGAACTGTTAAGCTGCCGCACAGCAGCTGATTTCCGGTTACGTTAGTGTTTGTTTACTTTTGGGGGGGTTTGTTTTCAGTGTTTAATAAACGTGTTATTTGTTATTAAAACCCTTGCCTAACTCACATATATTTATTGTTGTCTGAATACGTAACAACTAAAAACAGAAAGAAAATCAATGAGCATATGGAGAATACATTAAATATTAAAAAGATTAGCTTTTCATACGTCGAAAAAAAACATAAAGTGCCCTTTGCGTCAAATCAGATTGAGTTGGGGACAGACCGGAAGGGTCACCAGGCTTTCGGCAACAACCTTTATTTATTTGGTATTTATCTATTTACCTATCTATCTGTTTTTATATCTATCTATCAATGAAACTTCTGTCTGTGTAGCTACAGCATCTATCTATCTCCCTATCTATTTGCTTACTTATTTATTCATCGATGCAGTGTGTAACAGGCCCATCTGGCTCAACCAGTCGCCCAGCAACCCGCCGTTTTCACCCAAGCACAATTGCAGGACAATTTACAATCTCCAACTAACCCACTAACTGGTCCTTCGTTTAACTGTGGAAGGAAACCAAAGAACCTGGAAGATGCTGCACCTTAAACTCTATAACTGGTATGTGGGTATTATAGGTAACTGGAAAATGCCATGACAATTTTCATAGCCTTTATTACAATGCGCCTGAAATATACATGCCGAGAGATGATTTATTGCACATTTGCAATAAATATTTAAACATTATGGTTTACTGAATTATAAATAATACTGGGTACAAAACTTTAAGACCTCTCACTGGAAAGGTGATCGCTAATAATGTGGTGGCGATAGGAGAGAGCCACACTCCGGGATACAGTCTGTAAATCAGATTCGACAACGAAAAAATGGTGAGGTTCGCTTTTCTATTATTCCCTCTTTGACCCACAACCATCAGGTAGGAAGTACCACAGCATTAGTACAAGATCTGTTGAGATGAGAACAACTTTCCCCAGGACGTGAGATTAACTAACTCCCTGCGAGCACCCAGGTCTCATCATCTCTGAACTATCGATAGTTCTGCTTACTTTCTGACTTGTGTCGTAAATGCACCCCATGCTGAATGTTAATCTTCTGAAATATATTTTATTCTGTGTTAAGTTATTTGTGGTACTATTATTTTCTGCGATGTTTGTGAATTATACGCACCTTGTTGTGTAGTTTGGCTCGGAGGATCTTTGATTTGTTTGGTTGTATGATTATGTAGAGTTATAGTGTGGAGTAACTAGTCTTCAAGATGCCTCAGATGGCGGCGATAAATGGCGTATCTTTACGTGCATCTCCGATGGGAATAGTCACAAATTCCCATTTAGGACTGCTACAGTGGAAATCCATAGCACGTGGGATTCCAAATCCCTTGGAATATGTGTCATCATTGCAGTTGCTTTCTTTACCAGAGATGCGACGTGTACATTAACCTTCTGGAATCTCTCAGGAGGACTCCTAAGTCTTTTTGCGCCTCTGATGTTTGAAACCTCTCCCTATTTAGATAACAGTCCGCACTATTGTTCATTTTACCAAAATGCACTAATTATATTTCCCAACACTGAATTCAACTTGCCACGTTTTTGCTCATTCTTTTAATTTGTCTAAGTCGTGCTGCAATCACACTGCTTCCTCAGCACTACCTACCCTCCACCTGTCTTCGTATCATCTGCAAACTTTATCACAGACCCATCAAGTCCATTATCTAACACGAGGAAATCTGCAGATGCTGGAAAGGCAGAGTGATGGGCAGAAAGAGAGAGAAAAAAGCGGGGGGGGGGGGGAAACTAAATATATCAGCGATGGGGTAAGAAGGGGAAGTGGGGCATTAACGGAAGTTAGAGAAGTCAATGTTCATGTCATCAGGTTGGAGGCTACCCAACCGCTATATAAGGTGTTGTCATGCCATCAGGTTCCATTATCTAAATCATTTTCGAACAGTGTGAAAAGTAGCAGTCCTATTATTGATCTCTGACACTAGTAGTCACCGGCATCCGATCAGAAAAGGCTCCTTTTACTCCCACACGCAGCCTTCTGTCCGTCAGCCATTCCGTTATCAATGCCAGTATCTTTCCTGTAGCACTGTAGAATTTCATACTGTTAAGAATCTTCATGTGTGGATTCTTATCAAATGCCTTCTTAAAATTCAAGCACATGGCGTTCACTGCCTGTCTTTTGTCCACACTGTTTTCACTTCCACGAAGAACTAACAGAGTAGTGCCAGATTTCCTTTTGTGGAAACCATGCTGAGTTTGACTTAGTTTATCATTAGTCTCCAAGTATCGCGAAACCTCATCCTTAGCAATAGACTCCACCAATGGCCAACCACTGTGATTAGGTTAACGGGCTTAAAATTTCATTTCTTAAAGAGTGAAGTAAATTCGCGATTTTCCAGTCCTCCGTAACCATACCAAAATGAAGTGATTCTCTTAAATCTTCAGTAACCTCTCTCAGCCACCTTCAGTCCCTTCAGTTGTACAGCACTTTGTAATAGCAATAACATTCACTCCTGCTCCTTGACACTCACGGACTTCTGGCATATTGCCATTTCATTCACAGTGAAGACAAGTGCGAAGTACCCATTAAAATCATCTGCTATTTCTTTGTCCCCCATTAGTACATCACCAAAATCATTTCCAGTGGTCCAATATCAACTCTCACCTCCCTTTTACTTTTTACGTTAACTGTTAACTAATCATATTATGCCTATTCAAATGTTATAGCCATATAACCATATAACAAATACAGCACGGAAACAGGCCATCTCTGCCCTTCTATTCCGTGCCGAATGCTTACTCTCAACTAGTCCCACTGACCCGCACTCAGCCCATAACCCTCCATTCCTTTCCTGTCCATATACCGATCCAATTTTACTTTAAATGACAATACCGAACCTGTCTCTACCACTTCTACTGGAAGCTCGTTCCACACAGCTACCACTCTCTAAGTAAAGAAATTCTCCCTCGTGTTACCCCTAAACTTTTGCCCCCTAACTTTCAACTCATGTCCTCTTGGTTGAATCTCTCCTACTCTCAATAGAAAAAGCCTATCCACGTCAACTCTATCTATCGCCCTCATAATTTTAAATACCTCTATCAAGTCCCCATCAACTTTCTACGCTCCAAAGAATAAAGACCTAACTTGTTCAACATTTCCCTGCAACTTAGCTGCTGAACCCAGGTAACATTCTAGCAAATCTTCTCTGTACTCTCTCTATTTTGTTGGCATCTTTCCTATAATTCGGTGACCGGAACTGTACACAATACTCCAAATTCGGCCTTACCAATGCCTTGTACAATTTTAACATTACATCCCAACTCCTATACTCAATGCTCTGATTTATAAAAGCCAGCATACCAAAAGCTTTCTTCACCACCCTATCCACATGAGATTCCACCTTCAATGAACTATGTCCCATTATTCCTAGATCACTCTGTTCTACTGCATTCCTCAATGCCCTACCATTAACCATGTATGTCCTATTTGGATTATTCCTACCAAAATGTAGCACTTCACACTTATCAGCATTAAACTCCATCTGCCATCGTTCAGCCCATTCTTCTAACTGGCCTAAATCTCTCTACAAACTTTGAAAACCAACTTCATTATCCACAGCGCCACCTACCTTAGTATCACCTGCATACTTACTAATCCAATTTACCACCCCATCATCCAGATCATTAATGTACATGACAAACAACATTGGACCCAGTTCAGATACCTGAGGCACACCACTAGTACCGGCCTCCAACCTGACAAACAGTTATCCACCACTACTCACTGGTATCTCCCATGCAGCCACTGTTGAATCCATTTTACTACTTGAATATTAATACCTAACGATTGAACCTTCCTAACTAACCTTCCGTGCGGAACCTTATCAAAGACCTTACTGAAGTCCATATAGACAACAACCACTGCTTCACCCTCGTCAATTTCCTCGTAACCTCTTCAAAAAAAATCAGTATTTGTCAAACATAACCTTGCACTCACAAATCCATGCTGACTGTTCCTAATCAGACCCTGTCTATCTAGACAATTATATATACCATCTCTAAGAATACTTTCGATTAATTTACACATCACTGACGTCAAACTGACAGGCCTATAAATGCTAGGTTTTCTCTTAGAACCCTTTTTAAACAATGGAACCACATGAGCAATACGCCAATCCTCCGGCACCATCCCCGTTTCGAATGATATTTGGAATATTTCTATCAAAGCCCCTGCTATTTCTACACTAAATTCCCTCAAGGACCTAGGGAATATCCTGTCAGGACTCGGAGATTTATCTACTTTTATATGCCTTAAAAGCGCCAGTACTTCATCCTCTTTAATCGTCATAGTTTCCTTTACCTTACACAATTCACTGTCCTTCTCCTTAGTGAATACCGAAGAAAAGAAATTGTTCAAAATCTCCTCCATCTCTTTCGGCTCCACACATAGCTGTCCACTCTGATTCTCTAAGGGACCAATTTTATCCCTCACTATCCTTTTGCTATTAATATAACTTTAGAAACACTTCGGATTTATTTTCAAATTACTTGTCAAAGCAACCTTATATCTTCTTTTAACTTTTCTGATTTCTTTCTTAAGATTCAAACAAGAGGACATGATTTGAGAGTTAGGGGGCAAAAGTTTAAGGGTAACACGAGGGGGAATTTCTTTACTCAAAGAATGGTAGCTGTGTGGAATGAGCTTCCAGTAGAAGTGGTAGAGGCAGGTTCGGTATTGTCATTTAAAGTAAAATTGGATAGGTATATGGACAGGAAAGGAATGGAGGGTTATGGGCTGAGTGCGGGTCAGTGGGACTAGGTGAGTGTAAGCGTCGGCACGGACTAGAAGAGCCGAGATGGCCTGTTTCCGTCATGCAATTGTTATATGGTTATAAGATTCTTCTTACATTCTTTATATTCCTCGAGCACCTCATTTACTCTATGCTGCCTATATTTATTGTAGATCTCTCTCTTTTTCCTAACCAAGCTTCCAATACCCCTTGAAAACCATGGCTGTCTCAAACTTGTAACCTTTCCTTTCAACCTAACAGGAACATAAAGATTCTGTACCCTCAAAATTTCACCTTTAAATGACCTTCATTTTTCTATTACATCCCTCACATAAAACAAATTGTCCCAATACACTCCTTCTAAATCATTTTTCATCTCCTCAAAGTTAACCTTTTTCGAATCAAAAATCTCAAACCTGGGTCCAGTTCTATCCCTCGCCATAATTATATTGAATCTAATGGCATTATGATCACTGGACCCAAAGTGCTCCCCAACACAGACCTCCCTAACAGTAGATCCAACACTGCCCCTTCTCTAGTTGGTACCTCTATGTATTGCTGCAAAAAACAATCCTGCACACAGTTTACAAACTCCAAACCATCCATCCCTTTTACAGTACGGGCTTCCCAGTCTATGTGTGGAAAATTAAAATCTCCCACAATCACAACCCTGTGCATATTACAAATATCTGCTATCTCCTTGCAAATTTGCTCCTCCAATTCTCGCTCCCCATTAGGTGGTCTATAATACACCCCTATAAGTGTTACTATATCTTTCCCATCCTCAATTCCTTCCAAATAGCTTCCCTAGACGAGCCCTGTAATCTATCCTGCCAGAGCATCACTGTATATTTTCTTTGACAAGGAACGCAACACCTTCCCCTCTTGTCCCTCGATTCTGTCTCACCTGAAGCAACGAAATCCAGGAATATTTCGTTGCCAATCACACCCATCGTGCAACCATGTTTCACGAAAAGTTACAACATTATATTTCCAGGTATCAATCCATTCTCTAAGCCCATTCCACCTTTCTTACAATGCTCCTAGCATTAAAATAACTGCATTTAAGAAATTCCCCACCTCTTCCTCTCTGTTTATCTCTGACAGTACAAAGAAATTTACTGTCTTCTTTTTCTTCCTTCTCCCATACATGTCTCAGGTTCCCCTCCTCCCTCGCAGCTAGTTTAAATCCACTGGAGGCGCTCTAGCAAACCTACCTGCAAGAATATTTGTCACCCGCAATGCAAACCGCCCCGCCGGAACAGATCGCAGCTTCCCTGGAAAACAGCCTAATTATCTATGTCTTCAGCCACGTGTTGATCTGCACTATCTTACTATTTATAAACCCACCTGCACGTGGCACTGTTAGCAGCCCCGAGATTGCTATCCTGGAGGTCCTGCCCTTTAACTTGGCACCTAGCTCCCGAAACTCACCTTTCAGGACCTCTTCACTCTTCCTACCCACGTCATTGGTCCCTACATGGACCACGACATCCGACTGCTCACCCTCCCTCTTGAGAATACTGAGAACTTGATCTGAGATATTTCGGACCCTGGCACCAGGGAGGCAACAGACCATCCGGGATTCTCGAACTCTGCCACAGAACCTCCTATCTGTCCCCTAACTATCCGATCCCCTATCCCTACTGCTCTCCTCTTTCCCCCCCTTCCCTTCTGAGCTGAGGGTCCAGTCTCGGTGCCAGAGACGCAATCACTAAAAATTGTCCCTGGTAGGTCGTCCCCACCAACAGTATCCAAAACGGTATTCTTATTGTTGACGGGACGGCCACAGGGGTGCTCTGCTCTTCCTGTCTATTCCCCTTCCTTCTCCTGACAGTCACCTAACTACCTGTCTCCTGACTCCTAGGGGTGACTATCTCCCTGAAACTCCTGTCTATTTCTGCCTCTGCTTCCCGAATGATCCGAAGTTCATCCAGCTCCAGCTCCAGTTCCCTAACACGGTTTGTCAGGAGCTGCAGCTGGATGCACCTTTTGCAGGTGTAGTCATCAGGGACAACAGTGCTCGCCCTGACTTCCCACATACTGCAAACGGAGCTCTCAACTACCCTAACTGCTGCCCTCATTACCCACTCCTAAGCTAATTAGATTAATTAAAGGAGCTTCCCCGGCCTTACCTCTCCTGGAGTGAAGCTCGTACTCAGCCTCTGCTTGCCTTTAAAATTGCCCCGCTGATCTCAGAGGCTGATTTTCACGCGCTGTCGCAGTCGTGCCCCGTTCAAATCTCGCCTCTGCCTGTTCTCGCTGAAGACTGATTGAGCCAAAGCCGACCCACTCTGCCTCAGTCCTCTCCGACGATGGCCGCTATATATATGGCGGTCTTTCTTATAACCATATAACAATTACAGCACGGAAACAGGCCATCTCTGCCCTTCTAGTCCGTGCCGAACGCTTACTCTCAACTAGTCCCACTGACCCGCACTCAGCCCATAATGCTCCATTCCTTTCCTGTCCATATACCGATCCAATTTTACTTTAAATGACAATATCGAACCTGCCTCTACCACTTCTACCGGAAGTTCGTTCTACACAGCTATCACTCTTTGAGTAAAGAAATACCCCTCCGTGTCACCCTTAAACTTTTGCCCTCTAACTCTCAACTCATGTCCTTTTGTTTGAATCTCCCCTACTCTCAATGGAAAAAACCTATCCACGTCAACTCTATCTATCCCCCTCATAATTTTAAATACCTTTATCAAGTACCCCCTCAACCTTCTACGCTCCAAAGAATAAAGACCTAATTTGTTCAATCTTTCCCTGTAACTAAGGTGCTGAAACCCAGGTAACATTCCAGTAAACCTATGTACTCTCTCTATTTTGTTGACATCTTTCCTATAATTCGGTGATCAGAACAGTACACAATACAATACAAAGCATTCGGCCTTACCAATGCTTTGTACAATTTTAACATTGCATCTCAACTCCGATACTCAATGAAAGATCAGTTGTCAGCGTGGTGGTGGGGGAAGCGGAGACGGCAGAGTGTCAGGGAAGACAGCCTATCTACCGATGTCTACTACAAACCTACAGACTCCCACAGCTACCTAGACTATTCCTCCTCCCACCCTGTCTCCTGCAAAAATGCTATCCCTTTCTGTCAATTCCTCCGCCTCCGGCCCATCTGTTCTCAGGATGAGGCCTTTCATTCTAGGACAAAGGAGATGTCTTCCTTTTTTAAAGAAAGGGGCTTCCCTTCGTCCACTATCAATTCTGCCCTCCATCGCGTCTCCCGTATTTCACGCACCTCTGCCCTCACCCCATCCCCCCGCCAGCCCACCAGGGATAGAGTCCCCCTGGTCCTCACCTATCACCCTACCAGCCTACAGATCCAACGTATAATCCACCGTAACTTCCGCCACCTCCTACGTGACCCCACCACCAGATACATCTTCCTCTCCCCTACTCCCCTACTCTATACTCTCGGCTTTCCACAGGGATCGCTCCCTATGCGACTCCCTTGTCCATTCATCCCCCCATCCCTCCCCACCGACCTCCCTCCGGGCACTCATCCCTACAAACAGAATAAGTGCTATACCTGCCCCCACACTTCTTCCCTCACCACCATCCTAGGCCCCAGACAGTCCTTTCAGGTGAGGCACCACTTCACCTACGAGTCAACTGGGGTGATATACTGTATCCGGTGCTCCCGATGTAGCCATTTATACATTGGGGAGACCCGCCGCAGACTGGGATACAGTTTCGCCGAACACCGGCGCTCAGTCCTCCAGCAGTGGCGGGATCTCCCTGTGGCCACACACTCCCACTCCGATATGTCTGTCCATAGCCTCCTCTACATCAAGATGAGGGCACACGCAGGTCGATGGAGGAATACGTTATCTCCCGCCAAGGTAGCCTCCTACCTGCCGGCATGAACATTCAACTCACAGAACTCCGTTGAAACCCCTGCCCCCCCCCCCTTACCCCATCCCTATCTATAATTTTAGTTTGGTTCTCTTTCTCTCTCTTCCCCCCCCTCACAATAATCTCCCCCCAGCCCTACATTTCTTTCTCTTTTATTTCCCATAATTCTCCACCTTCTCCCAGCCCATTTCTCTCCAGCCTATCACTTCCCAGCTCTCTACTTCATCCCTCCCACCACTTCTAATCCCCCTTGACCATCTCATGTTACTTCACTCCTGATGAAGGGTTTCGGCCCGAAACGTCGTCACTACCTCCTCCCATAGATGCTGTCTGGCCTGCTGAGTTCTGCCAGCATTTTGTGTTTTTATCCTATACTCAGTGCTCTGATTTATAAAGGCCAACATACCAAAAGCTTTATTCACTACCCTATCCACATGAGATTCCACCTTCAGGGAACTATGCACGATTATTCCCAGATCACTCTGTTCTACTGCATTCTTCAATACCCTACCATTTACCGTGTATGTTGTATTTGGATTATTCCTACCAAAATGTAGCACCTCACACTTATCAGCATTAAACTCCATCTGCCATCGTTCAGCCCACTCTTCTAACTGGCCTAAATCTCTCTACAAACTTTGAAAACCTACTTCATTATCCACAACGCCGCCTAACTTTTTATCATCTGCATTCTTTTAAACCTTTGGCGTTCTACCTGATGCGCCTGCACAGTTGAGCCTCTTTGCCCTGATCAGTTAAAAAAAACCGGCTTCTCTCTGATGAACATTGTGAAATGTTCATAAATCCCGCCTCTCAGGATCTTCTCCACCAATTTACCGACGACTGAAGCAAGACTCACTGGTCTATAGTTACCTGGGCTATCTCTACTTCGTTTTTTGAATAATGGAATAATATCCGCAACCCTCCAAACCTCCGGAACCCCTCCCGTCTCATTGATGTTCACCCTGACCAGCATTGACCAGTTGAACTGAAAGACCCGCTTCCGTACTGTGTGATCCTGTGATTCCATGACTCTGCTTATTTGATGCCGGTTTAATAGTTAACATTATTTTTTAATATTACCTATGCGAGGTGGTTTGGGCTTGATGACAATTTCTATGCAACCATTCTGAAAATGTGAGAAACGATGCGATGAGACGGTCTTGCATTTCCATAGCGCCTGTCATGCTCTGGATGCTGCCCAGAGACTTTTCTTTCCTAGTGCGTTTCCTGAGACGTGCCAGTCAATGGCAAGATCAATATTGAGTGACTGTTCGGAGAAAGGTAAATGTGAACAGGCAGTTAACAAAAAACACCACTGTGGCCATTCTCCTTAATAATTTATACCGCTGTAGATTCTGTTGTGGGGATGACCTCCCAGGAGAACCACGGAGACCGGTTAAGTGGCACTGAGCATGGATCCATGGCTCAGAAGGGAAAGAGGAAGAAGAGGGGATAGGTAGTGATACGGGACTCAATGGTCAGGGGAACAGACAGGAAATTCCTTGGACGTGAACAGGACACACTAATGGCATGTTGTCTCTCAGGTGCCAGAGTCAGGGACGTCTCGGATCGCGTATACACAATTTTGGAGAGGGTGGGAGAGCAGCCAGACGTCTTGGTACATATTGGTACCAATGATATAGGAAGGAAAAGCGGAGTAGTCCCAAAAAGGGAATTTAGGAAGCGAGGCGGAAAGCTGAGAATCGAGACCTCCCGGATAGTAATTTCTGGATTGCAGCCTGTGCCATGCGCCTTTGAGGGTAGAAAGAGGATGATTTGGCTAATTAATGCGTGGCTGAGAAGCTGGTGCAGGGGACAGGGCTTCAGGAACATTGGGATCTCTTCTGGAGCAGGAATGACCCGTTCAGAATAATAATGTGAGCTGGCTTAAGGACTACCGCCCGGTAACACTCACATCTACAATGATGAAATACTTTAAGTGCTTGGCCATGACTAGACTGGACTCCTGCCTCAGCAAGGACCTGGACCCATTGCAATTTGCCGATCGCTACAATAGGTCAACAGTAGATACAATCTCAATGGCTCTTCAAACGGTTTTAGACCAGCTGGTCACCGCAAACACCTGTGTCAGGATGGTGTTAATCGACTATCGCTCAGCATTTAATGCCATCATTCCCACAATCCTGACAGAGAAGCTGCAGAACCTGGGGCTCTGCACTTCCCTCTGCAATTGGATCTTCGAATTCCTAACCGGAAGACCACAATCTGTGTGGATTGGTGATAACGTCACCTACTCGCTGACGAACAACACTGGTACACCTAAGAGGTGTGTGCTTATCCCACCGCTCTACTCTCTATATACCCATGACCGTGTGGCTATGTATAGCTCAGATACCATTTATAAATTTGTTGATGATACAACCATTGTTGGCATTATCTCAGGTGGTGACGAGCGGGAGTACAGGAGTGAGATACGCCAACTAGTGGAGTGGTGTGGCAGCAACAACCTGTCATTCAACGTCAGTAAGACGAAAGAGCTGATTGTGGACTTCCGGAAATGTAAGACAAAGGAACACATACCACTCCTCACAGAGTGATCAGAAGTGGACAGAGTGAGTAGTTTCAAGTTCCTGGGTGTAAAGATCTCTGAGGGCCAAACCTGGTCGCAACATATTAATGTAGCAATTAATATTGAAGAAGGCAAGACAGTGCTTATGCTTCATTGGGAGTTTAACAAAAATACACTAAAACCTTCTATAGATGTACCGTAGAGAGCATTCTGACAGGCTACATCACTGTTTGGTATGGGGGGTGGGGGCGGTGTGCTGCTGTGGTGCTACTGCACATGACTGAAAGAAGTTGCAGAGCATTATACGTTTAGTCGTCCCCATCTTTGGTACTAGCCTACAAAGTACCCAGATGTTTCAGAAAGTCAGCTTCCATTATTAAGGATCTCCAGCACCCAGGGCATGCCCTTTGCTCACTGTTACCATCGGAGCGCAGATACAAAAGCCTGAAGGGAAACACTCATTGATTCAGGAACAGCTGCTTCTCCTCTGCGATCCCATTCTTAAATGGACTTCGATCCCTTGGACACTACCTGAAATTTTAATATATATTATTTCTGGTTTATGCACGATTTTTAATCTATTCAATATACGAATACTGTAATTGATTTAGATATTATTATTATTATTTTATTTTATTTTTTCTACGTTATGTATTGCATTGAACTGCTGCAGCTATGTTAACAAATTTCACGTCACATGCCAGTGATAATAATCCTGATTCTGATTCTGATTCAAAAGTGATGGTTTGCACGCAACACGAGGGGGGCGAATATTCTCGCCAGCAAGTTTGTTAGAGATGTTGGGAGAGTTTAAACGATTTTGCAGGCGTCGGGGGGGGGGGGATTTGGGGGTGGGGGAGAGTGTTGTTGTGGGAGGGGAGGGGAACGTGGCAATCGAAGTGAAGGGACCTAGGTTTGAATGGATGGTGAAAAAGGAAAGATAGCGTGAGATCAGCGTGCAGGAAGGGCAGGCAGATGATAGGACAAAATTACAGGCAGCAGGGTGAGTATCAGTGCATTAGGGATGTAGAATCAAAAAAGTTAACAAACACAGTACTCAAAGTGTTATATATCAATGTACGGAGCTTAAGAAATAAGGTAGATGCATTTGTTGGACTATTACAGATTGTCACGTATGAGATTGTGGCCATCTCTGAATCGTGGCTGAAGGATGGTTGTCGTCGGGGGATGAAAGCCCAAGGTTGTATCGGAGGGATAGGAAGGTAGGATCAGAGGTAGCATGGATCTGCTGGTAAAAAAAATGGCATCAAAACAGTAGAAAGATGTGACATAGGATCGGAAGATGTTGAATCCTTGTGGGTTGAATTAAGAAACTGCAGGCATAAAAGGATAGCAGTTATACACAGGCCCCTCAACAGCAGCTGGGACGTGGAGCTTAGATTACAATAGGAAATAGAAAGCTTGTGTCAAAAAGGCAAGGTTGCGATAGTCATGTGAGATTTCAACATGCAGGTCGGTTGGGAAGTCAGATTGGAAATGGAAGTCAGGAGAGTGAGGTTGTTAAATGCTTACGAGATGGCTTTTAAGAGCAGTTTGTCTTTGAACATACTAAGGAATCGGCTATACTGAATTGGACATGAACTGGATATGATTAGCAAATTAAGTTAAACGAACACTCAGGAGTCAGCTATTACAATATGATTGAGTTTAACTTAAATTTTAATAGGGTAAGATTAAAGTCGGACGTACCAGTATTTCAGTGGAGTAAAGGAAATTTAATAAATGAGCTTTCTTTGAACTGCTGTTGACTGAGGGTTGGCTTCTCTTATTCTATCGCTCCTTGTTGAATGAAATTCGTATCCCAGTAATGAAATATTGTATTGTGCCTGATGGATGGGTTTTCTTCAGTAGGAAGGGAGGGCTGGGCTGACAGGATATTTCAACCAACGGAGGCTGAGTAGACAGGACAAAATAGGATACAGTGCAGAATGATTTCAGTAAAAAGTGAACAGCCCGGAAGAGTGTCACGAGAGAGCCCGGGAAAGCCAGATTGCTTCCGGGAGTGCCTCCGATTAGCGACACCACGGCCATTTTGAAATAAAAAGAGCGATGTTTTCATTTGGGAAAGTCAGCGAAACTCTATATTTTCTTGTCCCACGAGTGGATGGGTTGGTTGATTGGCACCCATCTGTCTCGAAGGACAATGGGTAATAATGATCAACATCACAAGCCTAGGTGGAAGGTATGGAGATCCTGAGATACCAGTCGACAAGATCACCCTCTCGCCTTCCAAAGGAAAGCTTATGGAACATTACGTTTGGCACTTGTTCGGCTCCTTGAGCTGCCGGAATTCTGTTCAATGATGTCAGTCACCTTAGGGGCTCCACTCCCGAGTCGGTAAGTATACACTATTGATGAAGGGATCTGTAGTCTTACTCACAGAAAGGGAATCGGGCGATATGAAGAGCGCGCAAGGAAGGAGGGTTGTTGTCGGTGGTCTAATTATTGTGATGCCGAGACGAGGGAATGAATTATGTACTCCAGCTCTTCCATACCTGTTTACCAGTGAGATGGAATCTGGAGAATGGGTGTGGGTGTCGCTTTTGAGTTAATGGAGTTTGGGTTTGAGAGCTGCAAAGCAGTTTGTCCAACCCAGATGGTGTTTCATAGGGTTTAACAGCCAGGTGTCAGATTGTGTCTATAGGTGGGGCTGGTGCAGCTGCGGACCTCGTCATCTCCCAGCTGGGGCCAGGGGTAGCGAGGCACCGTTTATATAACTACAGTCACGCAAATTGCTGCTGTAAATTGTCTTCTTTGTGAAGCAGTGCTATTGGTGCCGTTACTGGATTCCGGGGAAGAGGTGGCGTGAGTGGATGATGGTGAGATAGGGAGGAGGGGGAACGGGTGACCCTTCTGAATAATATGTACTGCAGTCTTCTTTCATTGAGGAAGTACAATTGCCGGAAGACGCTGAATCACATCACCTGATCCTGAATCTTCCTTACTTTATTTAATTAGTTTAGGTTTGGTGATTTTTATTCAACTACAACAAAAGCCTTACCCGGTACTGAACTGTGACTCCTCACCTGAGCCTCTTGAGCCAAAGTCGGTAATCTCCGCTCTGTCGGCTGGTAAACTACACCGCGAAGCGACTTTCACTCTCACTTTGTTAGGCCTACCACCCCGCCACTTTTCGAATTATGGGTTCGCTTTCTTTACTTTGAAAAATGCGCAAAGCGCCTCTAATACCGCTATTAATAATAATAGAGCTGGAGAACCGCTCACGCAAAGGCGAAAAAAAAACGGCCGCCAAAACAGGGGATCAGCAGGAAAAAAATCATAACAAGTTATATAAGCATCCGCGTCCAAAATTTAAAAATAGATCAAAAGAATGCTGCAGCCCAAACCAACCAAACTTCATTCTCACTCTCACACTCTCCAAAACAGCGCGCAAAGTCGGTCCGAAGTCTGCTACCGCAGCACCAGCCCAACAGGAAACCCAGGTAATGTAGCCATCAGTGAGATTTGGTTGCCGGAGGAACAGGAGCTCAGTGTGCAGGGGTTCAATTGTCTAAGACGTGATAGAGCGGGAATAATTAAAGGACAGGTGTATTACTACTCATGGAGAACATCACGGCAGTGCTCAGTCAGGACGGAATGGAGAGCTCGTCTAATGAGGCTTTCTGGGTCGAACCGAAGAATAAGAAAGGTTTTGTCACATTGATGGGTTATTTTATTGACCACCCAGCAGTCCGCAGGGTTAGAAAAGAAAAAAAATTGCAGAGCAATAGCAGACTGTTGCCAGAAACATAGGTTTGTGATAGTAGGTTGTTTTAAATTTGCACATATTGACTAGGTATCTCATATCGTGAAATGGCTGGATGGGAAAGAATTTGTCATTTGTGTTCAGGAAAGTTTCCTCAATTAGTACATCGGTCCCAGAGAGAGATCAAGTGAGGTACTAGATTCCCTGCTTGGGGATGTGAGAGAAATTTGTACATATTACACTTCGTGTCCACTGATCATAATACCATTAATTTCAATGTAATTATGGAAATGCATATGTCTAATGCTCGGGTAGTGATTCTAAATTGGAGAAAGGTCGATTTTTATGGTATACGAAAGGATCTGACAAATGTAGAGTGGGACAGGTTGCTTTCTAATTAAGGTGTTCTTGGTAAATGGGAAGCGTTCAAAAGTGAGATTTCGATCGTGGAGAGATTGCATGCTCCTGTCTGAATAAAAGGCAATGATGAAAGGTTTAGGGAATCTTGGTCTTTGAGAGATATTCAGGACATGGCGAAGAAAAAGCCCGAGGTGAAAGAAGTTTCAGGCAGGAAGTAAGAAGTGAGTTACTTGAGGTGAATATGAAATGCAAGAGGACACTCAAGAAGGAAATCAAGAGGGCTGAAAGAAGGCATGAGGTTGGTCTTGCAGAGAAGGCGAAGGAAAATCCCAAAGGTTTCTACAGATATATAAAGAGCAAAAAGATAGCAAGGGACGACATCTGTCCTCTGGAAGATCAGAGTGGTAACCTATTTGTGGAGCCGAAAGAGATGTGGGAGATGGACATTTTGCATCTATATTTACTTTGGAGATGGACATAGAATCTATAGAATAGAGGCAAAGCTGCAGCGATATCATGGCCTCTATACAGATTACAGAGGATGAGATGTTTGCTGTCTTGAGCAAATTAGGGTGGATAAATCCCGGGGGATGATAAGGCATTCCCTTCGACTCTGTCGGGGGCTAGTGCAGAAATTGCAGGGCCCTTAATACAGATATTTAAATCATCCTTAGGCACAGGTGAGGTGCCGGAGGTTGAAACAATAACAGTTGCTCTGTTTAAGAAACGTTCTATGCCGGTAGATCTGACACCCGTGTGGGAAATTTATTGGAAGTTCTTCTAAGAAACCGAATGTATAGCGCGAAGGACCAAATATGATACTCAGCATGACTTTGTGCGTGATAACTCAAGTCTAACCTATCTCATAGAGTTTCTCGAGGAAGTACCAGGAAATCTATGCAGGTAATACAGTGGCTGCTGTTTACATTGACCTCAGAAAACGTTGGACAAGATCCCTTTAGGAAGTTTGGTGAAAAAGGTTCAATCACCTGGCATTAAATGTGAAGCAATAACTGGTTTATTGTCTGATTGTTGGTCTGTGACTAGTGGTGTGTCGGAAGGGTTGGTGCTTGGTCCGTTGATGTTCATCAACGAACTGGATGAAAATGCGGTAAACCGGATTAGCACAATTGCCGATGTCTGTGGGCATACTGGACAGTTTGGAAGTCTATCAAAGCTTGCATGGGGTTCTGGACCAGCGGGAAATATGGGCTGAAGAATTGAAGAAGGAATTTAACACAGAGATGTGTGATGTGTTGCACTTTGGTCGGACTAACCAGCTATTACCCGCTGAGCGGTAGGGCACTGCGGAGTTCAGTAGAACAGAGGAAACTGGAAACACGGATGAAAGTAGCGTCACAGGCCGATAGGGCTGTGAAGAAAATTCTTGGCACACAGGCCTTGATGAATCAATGCATTGATTAGAGGAATTGAGGTGTGGTGTTGAAATTATATAAGATGTTGGTAAGGCCTAAGTTGGACCATTGTGTGCAGTGTTCTCACTTCCCCACAGGAAGGATGTTAATAAGATTGAGGGAGTGCAGGGAAAATTTAGAAGGTTATTGCAGGGATTTGAGGACCTGAGCTCTACGGAATAGTTCAATATGTTGCGTCTTTATTGCCTGGAACATAGAAGATTGAGGGGTGATTTGATAAAGGTATACAAAATTATGAGGGGTAAATGCAAGCGATTTTTCCCCCACGAATGTTGGCTGAGACTACAAGTAGAAGCCATGGGTTAAAGGTGAAAGATGGAAGGGTTAAGCGGAACATGAGGAGGAACTTCTTCATTCAGAGGGCATTGAGAATGCGGAACGAGTTGCCAGCTGAAGTTGTGGATGCGAATTCAATTTCAATATTTAAGAAAAATTTGGAGAGGTCCGTGGTAAGTGAGGAGTGGAGGGCGACGCTCCAGATGCAGGTCGATGGGACGAGGCTGCTTAATATTTCGGCACAAACTAAATGGGCCAAAATGCCCGCTTCTGCGCTGACGTCTTCTATGACCCTCTACATCCCTTGTTGAATCCCCAAATTAGGAATGTATTGAAGTGAGCGGTATTGACAGGTTAGTGGAGTGTAACAATATAAGGGGTTTGAGGAATTGCATTGGCGGAGTCGGTGCAGTTTCGTACTTGCACTGCGACAGTATTTCACTGGTAGATCGCACAACGGTCTGAAACTTTATCGACCTAAATCATATTGGTTTAAATAATTCCACGGTCGAACAATGGTGATTCATTTCCAGTACGTAGAGGTGACAGCGGTCACTCAAACAACTGGAAGAAAACAGATGCCCCAGTCTGTTTATTTGACTACTCTGTTCCATTCATTAGAAGAGAAAGACGTTTATTGATCTTTTACTTCTTGTTGGAATATCCGAAAATGTGTCAGGCGATATGGAAATGAAAGCTGATTTTTTTGTTTGCTTGTCATGTCTCGTTTGAGACATCCTCAGTGCTCTCTGCTATCGCCACATGTTCACTCGTGGGACGTCCAGCAGATCCCTTTCCTGCTTCGAAACTCCTTGTCCACTGCCGGCTCGGCCTGTGCCCATCTCCTGACAAATACAACTGACACACCAGTTGGTTTCAGAATTTTCTGGGGATTATTATTGGGAATGGAGCTGTGAATATCCGGGAACGCAATTGCCGTATCTGCTGAGCTGCGGAGTCTGTGGTTCTAACATCAGTAGTGTATGCCAGCGTAGAGATTGCTTCAGTATCCCAAAGTAAAGAGATTTGGGATCAAATTGCAAAGTTAAAAGTAATTTTATTATCCAAGTTTACATATGTCAGCATATACAAAACTGAGCTTCGCTTTCTTGCGGGCATAGTCAGTAAATCCACGAACCACAACAGAATCAACGAAAGACAGCACACAATAGAATGGAAATAGACCCTGTTAGCAAAAGAGAACAATCTGTGTAAATACAAAGCTAAAATAAAAATAAAGAAAAAATAATAAATAAATAACCAATGCATACAGAACATGAGCAAAGGGGGCATGGTCTGGGTGGTGGGTGTGCTCGATGATTGATGCTGCTTTCCAGGGACAGCCTCTCCTTGTAGATTTCTCAAATGGTGGGAAGGGACTGACCCGTGATGGACTGGATGGTATCCGCTACGTTTTGTAGGATTTTCCTTTCAAGGGCACTGGCGCGTTTCCATGCTCGGCTGTGAAGCAAACAGCCAATACACCCTCCACTACACCTCTACGGACGTTTGTGAAAGTTTCAGATGTCATGCCGATACTCCGTAAGCTTCTAAGGGAGTAGAGACGGTGCCGTGTTTTCGTTTGAACTACACTTTCATGCAGAGCCCAGGACAGATTCTCTGAAACAGAACCATCGAGGATTTAAAAATTGCTGACCCTCTCCACCGTGATTGTGTAAGTAGGACTGGCTCTTATACCTCCAGTTTGCTCCCCCTTAAGTGAATACGCAGCTCATTCTTTTGCTTACGTTGAGTGAAAGGATGTTGTTGTGGCATCACTTAGCCAGATTGTCAGTCTTCCTCCGACCTGCCGATTCGTAACCAACTTTGATTCTGAAAACATCAGAGGTGGCGTTAGCAGACTTAAATATGGCATTGTTGCTGTGCTTAGCCTCACATTCATAAGCGTATAGCGAGTAAAATAGTAGGCCAAGTACTCGTCTATTTTGTGCACACGTGCTGATGGAAATTGTAAGAAGTGCTGTTGCTAATCCGAACTGGCTGGGGTCTGGAATTGAGGAATTCGAGGATACAGTTGCAGAAGGAGGCATTGAGGCCAAGCACTTGAAGCTTTTTGGTTTAGATTTCAGGGGTGATGGTGTATCTCTTAGGCATTCAACAAACTCACTCTCTTCAGTTCCATTACTATCCTGCATGATAAACTCTGCCGAAACTACTATAATCTTGCCTTTACTATTTCATGTTGTAACGTGTGGTCCACCTCCCAGCTTCTGTTGGGACGCCTGTATATAAGTGCCATCAACGTCCTTTTACTCTTGCAGTTTCTTAACTCAACCCACAATGATTCAGCATCTTCCAGTCCTATGTCACATCTGATTTGATTCCGTTCTTCGCCAGCAGGACCACACCACCCCCTCTACTTACCTTCCTATCCCTCCAATATAACGTGTAACCTTAGACATTCAGCTCCCAACTACAACCATCCCTCAGCCACGATCAACTGATGGCCACAACATCATACCGACAATCTGTAATATTTCAACAGGATCAACCAACTTATTCGTTATATTACGCGCATTTAGATACAAAACCTTGAGGACAGTAATTGCTATCCTTTCTGATTCTGCATCCCTAATGATTTGATTCTCTGCCTGCTGGCTGCAGCGAGGCCACATCGCCTGCGTGTCCTTCCTGACAATCTGACTGCACGCTATCTTTACTTTTCTACCATCCGTCCTGTTCTGAGTCCTTTCACAACGGTTCCCACCAACCTTCCAAGTTAGTTTAAACCCTCCCCAACAGCCCTAACAAACCTATCCGCCAGAATATTGGTCACTCTCGGCTTCAGGTGCAACCCATCTATTCTGAGCCGGTCATAACTCCCCCAGAAGAGATCCCAATTATCCAAGAACCTGAAGCCCTGCCCGCTGCATTAGCCTCTGAGTCACGTATTTATCTGCCAAATAGTCCTGCTTTTACCCTCACTGGCGCGTGGCACAGGCGGCAATCCAGAAATTACTACTCGGATGGTCCTGCTTTTCAGCTTTCTAGCGAGCTCTCTGAATTCACTTTTCAGGACCTCATTTCCTTTCCTTCCCATGAAATTGGTACCAATATGTACCAAGAAATCTGGCAACTCTCTCTCTCTCTATCTATCTTTTCGGCGCTCGTGGTCTGCATCTCCTGGGGTTCTGCTGGCCCATTTACCAGGTGAGAGTCGGATGAGTTCACGCACGGATTATCCGTTAAAATTGGGATTACTGCTGATTTTTATTTCGCTCCAAGTCACCCAGTGGTTTTACTGTGTTTTATTGCAGATATCCACGCGGCCCCAGTGTTCAGTCAGACCCCAATGGCTGGACCTGTTTCCGCGGGACAAACCGTCCACTTAGAGTGTCGGATACAGAACGGTAATGTTGGCAGGTACTACATGAACTGGTACCGACAGCGTCCAGGGGAGAGACCGGAATGGGTGTTAGAACATTACCCAAACAATAATATATACCGAGAGACAGGGATCACAGACCGTTTCCAACCGTCCAGAGACACCTCCAGCAACAGTCACATCCTGACCATCAGCCGTTTGGAGCCCCGGGATTCCGCTGTCTATTACTGTGAAACGTGGGAGAATGGATTGATTTTCGGTCCAGGCACTATCCTGTATGTTAAGAGTAAGTGACTCCCTCATTCAGTTCCAAACATTTTCTACTACAGCCACTCTCAGTGCCCACAGCTGGATAAAACTCCGTCCAGGGGAGAGTTGTCGTATATCTACACTGTGGGTGGTTCCAGCTTTCTCAGTCTGGCACAAGAGACTGTTCAGCCCACCGAGTCAGACCGAGCAATCAAATCAATGATCTCTTGACTTGTGAATTTTTTTTTCGTTGGACACTTTCTATCTGCTTCAGTCGGTGTAGCAAAATTCAATACTTTCTGACCTCCCTCCTCTTTAACACAATTGGTCCTGTGAATTGTATGATTGGTATTTGTTTATTTTTGCCACTTTTCATAAGATGCAATGAAAAATTTGTCCATAAAGATTACGTGATGACATAAGGAGATCATAAGGAGGTAGATTGTAAGTTCAATCGTGCAGCTTATCCTACCAGAGAAACATTCAATAGTATATTATAGCGCCCCCTCTATGATGTCAAATTAAACCAATCCCTGTTGTCTACACATACCCCATATCCCTCCATTCTCATCATACTCATGTCTCCGTCTAACAGATTCTTAAACGTCCCTTCCCTATCTGTTTCCTCCAGCTCATGCACCCATCACTTTGTTTAAAAAGTAAAAATTCACCGAACTTCTTTAAATTTTTCTCCATTGGCTAAGATTTCTGCCCTGGGAAAAAAATCCTGACTGTCGATCCTATCGCTATCTTACATACTGTCTTGAATAATGTTCACACCTAATTCGGGGAAAAGATCGCTACCGCAAGCATGACATCTACCCTTCCCTCTTCAGTCATTACCTCTGAGAACCTGTTTGTCGCCAATATTCCATAATGTTCACCACTTCATGCTAACGCAATTCGTAGTTTCTCATGAAGAACCGCGACATTATGAGTTTCGAAAACACAGGAGAAAAACATCAGAAGAAAAATAATACACACAAGGGAAATTTGTAGGACAGACAACAGACTGGTCACAGAGTCGAGCGGCAACAGGCGGGTTAGTACGGGTTCGGAATGCAGTCTGGTTCTGAACGAGAACTTTCGCATTTTCCCTCTTCTCATCCGTTCACAGACCAGCTCTTTTTTCTGTCATTTCTTCTTCAGCCACAGGGTCCCGAGTCTTGGATATTAACTCAGCTTTCCCGATCTCGGGACATCCCAAGGAGCCTTCGTTCTGTTAACAACTGAAGGTGCAATATTCTCAGTTATTGTCCTAAGAGTTCAAGGTTTGGGATTATTGGAGAACAACAAGGAACTGGTCGCAATAGAGGGATGAATCATATGGGAACGTTGTGGGGATTTAGCGAAAGGATTGAGTAGTGTTGATGTTATCTTTTAACACAATGCAGTGCCGAGAGCAGAGTGGATTCAAAAATATTTAAAAAAATAAATTATGTCACGTCCTAGCCACGAAAGGCTGCGAATAATCCCTGCAAATCTTCACTCAGAGGCTTGTACCCGAGGGTTCAACTGTGCCGTATACTGTGTCTCAATGCCTGTGTTATTTTCGTGCTGGTGTTTCTATTTTTAAACAGTCCATGAAATAATATTGTTTCTATTCCCCTCCTTCTCTCTCACACAGGTAGTGAGTCCCGGGAGCCGGCAATTCTCCTGCTCCCTCCCTCTCCGGAGGAGACCGGCTCGGGTTCGGCCACTCTCTCCTGTCTGGTGAGTGGTTTTAAGCCGGGCTTGGTAGCGCTGCGCTGGACCGTGGATGGAGTCGAGACGGAGAGCGGGGTGACGACAGGCGCCGTGTCCCTGGACACCGACCAGACCTACAGGCTGAGCAGTTACCTGCGGGTTCCCGTCGCTACCTGGAACAAGGGGTCGAGCTATTCCTACAGCGTGAGCCACAGCTCGCTGAGCTCGCCGCTGCGCAACACCATCTCTTCGTCCGCCTGTGCGCAGTGAGCGTGTACCGGCTTGCAGCACACGCGGATTGTTTGCTCTTGTTTAATGCAGTGAAGCAATGACTGGGTCTCTATAGCAGCACATTGCAATGTAATTGTGTAGTATTGTTCACTTATGGAAACAATCAGAATGTTTAATAATTTCAGGACAGCTGGCAATAATAATCCATTTTTTTGCGAAGGGTAATTCTGTGTAGAAATGTCCCCACGGTGCTGTGTCTGAACCACCGCTCTGTGTAGACTCAGGAGCGATCTCCCGCGCTGTGATTTGTACTCATGTAACACAACTCTAAATAAAAGAGTATATTTATCGTGTCCTGTCTTTACTCAGCTGGTGGCCGCAGGTTAGGGGGAATGGTCGCGGATAACGTACCGTCTAGGAGCCTCAATCAGAATTACAGTTAAATCCACACCGTGACCACCCACCACACCCACACCCACTCCCGTTTGAAGAATATCCATGTTCTTAAATTTCCTGCACATCTATGCACCTACCGTAAAGCCCCTAGAACGACTCTATCGCATTTACCTCCACCAACATTTTGGGCAGTGAATTCAGGCTCCTCCCACTCCCAGCGTTAAAAAAGGGACCCGCACATCTCCTGTGAACCTACCCCGGTTTACCTAAAACGCTTGCCTCGTTTCAACAATGTGGAAAAGCGATACTGGCTACCTTTTCTACCTGTGTCTCTCATAGTATGTAAATCTCTGTCAAATAGCCCCTCAGTCTGAGAGGTTCCAAAGAAAACAACCCATGTTTGCTCAAGTTCACGTTCAAGTTCAGTTTATTGTCATTCAGCCGTGCACATGTATATCGCCAAACGAAACAACGTTCCTCCGGACCAAGTTGCACAACGCAGTACATATAACTTACACACCACACATTAAGTAATATAACCACAGTAACCAAAAAAAAAATTTACCAAGTAATACGATGCATACAGCACAAGTCAAAGGGAAACAGTTGAACGCTGTTGGCACTTCATAGGTGCTGAGACGTGAGTGGTGGCAGGGAGCTTAGTATTCTTATGGCTTATGGGATGAAGCTGTTTCCCATCCTAAAAGTTCTTGTTTTAATACTCCGGTACCGCCAGCCTGATAGTAGGGGATAAGAAAGATTGTTGGAGGAATGGGAGCGAGTATTGACAATGCTAAGAATTCGTATGCAGGGCCAGACTCTCCTTATATCAGATGCTCTCCATTCCAGACAACATCCCAGAAAACTTCTTAACCTAAATACATGTCATTTGCTGATCTCTTTGCAATCTCAATCCCACATCTTGGCAACTATTAGGAGTCGTATGTATGATTCCCAGAATACCTATGCATGATTCCTATCATGTTTTCTTTTAACCTTGCAATTTCTTAACTTCACCCACAAAGATTCAATATTCCCTGACCCGTTGTCAACTCTTTCTAAAGATGTAATACCATCGCTTACCCACAGAACCCAACCACCACCTATGCGTTCATGTCTGTCCTTTCAATACAAATTATATCTCCTGATGTTAAGCTACCAGCTCCCAGCTCCCAGCTCTGGCCTTCTTTCAAACACGACTCAGTGATACCTACAAAGTCATACCAACAAATCTCTAATTGCGCCACGAGTTCTTCCACTCCGTTCCGAATGCTACACGCTTTGAAACACATCACCTTCATTCCTGCATTTTCGCCCTTTTGAATTTTGCCTTTGTACCATTTAACACTTTGCTCTGTTTGCATTTGAACCCGATCAATGGACTGTTATTCATTACATTCATGTTACACGCATCATCTACTTGTAAACCTGCTGGCTCACCCTCAGCTCTACCATACTGGTTCCTATCTCCTTGCCATATTAGTTTAAACCACTTCCAACAGCTCTAATAAATCTGTCTGAAAAAATATTGGACCCCATGGGATTCAGATGCAATCTGTCTCTTTTGTACAGCTCTCACCTACACAGAGGAAGTCCCAATTATTCAGAAATCTAACATCCCTGCCCCCTGCTCCTATTCTTCAGCCACACATTTATCTGCCACCACCTCATTTTATTCCTATTCTCACTGTCGCGCGGCACAGTCAGTGATGCCGTGATTACTACCTTTAAGGGCATGCTTCTCAGGTTTTTTCTTAACTCATTGCATTCTGCTTTCATGACCTTCTCCTTATTATTCCGGTTTCATTGGTACCAAAACAGAAACATCGAAATATAGAAAATATACAGCACAATACAGGAATTTGGGCTTTCGATGCAGTGCCGAACATGTACTTAGTTTAGAACTTACCTCGGGTTACCCATAGCCCTCTATTTTTCCAAGCTCCATGTACCTGTCCAGGAGTCTCTTAAAAGTTCCTGTCATATCCGTCTCCATCACAGTCGCCGGCAGCCCATTCCATGCCCTCACCACTCTCTGCGTAAAAGAAAAACTTGCCCTGACATCTCTTTTGTAGCTACTTCCAAGCACCTTAAGACTGTGCCCACTCATGTTAGCCATTTCAGCCCTGGAGAAAAGCCGCAGAGTATCCACACGGTTAATGCATCTCCTTATCTCATACACCTCTATAAAGCACCTCTCATCCTCCGTCGGTCCAAGGGCAAAAGGACTAGTTCGCTCAACCAATTCTCGTATGTCATACTCCCCAATCCAGCCAACATCCTTGTAAATCTCCCCTGCACCCTTTCTATAGTTTCCACATACTTTCTGTGGTGAGGTGACCAGAACTGAGCACAGTACTCCAAGTGGGGTCCAACCAGGGTCCTATAAAGCTGTAACATTACCTCACGACTCTTAAACTCAATCCTGATGTATGCATTCCTGACCACACAGTCAACCTGCGCAGCTGCTTTGAGTGCCCAATGGACTCGGACCCCAAGATCCCTCTGATCCTCCACACTGCCAAGAGTCTTACCATTAATACTCTATTCTGCCCTCATAATTGACCTACGAAAGTGAACCACCTCACACAATCCGGGTTGAACTCCATCTGCCTCTTCTGTAATTATTTTTTTTATTGAATGAATGACACAATACAAAATACATAATGCATTACATATTCCTCCATTTTGCTTTTATATCTTACCGCTAAACAAAACTCCCCTCACCCGCCCTCCCCGAACATACCTGGGAGGCTAATGTATTTACAATGAAACACTTCACAAATACAAGTACCGACATTTCACGTCCCTGTTCTCCTGACTTTGCAAACCACTGACGCTCTTGCTAATCGAGAAACAATCAACCTCTGCTTTCAATGTATCAGTTTTAAACTCAGCTGGCTCCATCATGGCCAACACTCTCCTCAGTATCCAGGACACATTCAAAAGCCCATGCTTCAGAAAGGGGCATTATCATTATAGACCCCATCACTCAGGACATGCCCTCTACGCATTGTTTCTTTCAAGATGAAACTATAAGAGTATGAAAAGTTTTAGGATCAGCTTCTTCCCGTCCGCTATCAGATATCGGAATGGATAATTAACCCATGAATGCTACCTCACGATTTCCCTCTCTTTTTGCACAGACAGACAGCCAGACACATACATATACTTCTTATTGTAATTTACAGCTTTGATTATTGCGCATTGTAATATATTGCTACAGCAAAACAGCAAGTTTCACAACAAATACCTGATTCTGATAATACGTTGAGTTTATGTACAATCTGGTGAGTATTTAGGACACACAGGCCAACAAGTGCAGATTGGAACTGATGTTAAATTACTTTCAATTGGAAGTCGTTCCTATGTCCTTCAGACAGCCTGCAGCTCCGACTCTGTCATGTGCTTTCAATTGGCCTGGTGGCGACCCTCGTGTTCGTTGCTGTAGGGGCGACCACTGTGGCCATTGGGAAGTATCGGGATGAACGCAAACTGGCCTTAACGTGCTGGCCTTAACCCAATCATGACCTGAACCTCTCGCCAAACGGTGAATAATCCTTTTGAAGAATAGCGCACGTCGAAACATCTCTTTCAATCAGTAAAAGGAGAACCTGCAGGCAAAAGTACCACCACCCGGTGAAAGGATCGAGAATGTGATGTAGGTAGACTCAATTTCAGGTTAATGCGATGTCCCGGCGTTTTCAGGCACACCGGTTTCTAGAGCTAACAGAGTCTGGTGCAAAAAAACAAAACAAAAAAGAAAATAAGCAACATCCAGAGAGTGGCAGTGATGTGGACGAAAACGACTTGTTAATGAGAGAGGTCAGAGGAGAACGGACAGACTGTTTCAAGATGGTAGGAAGATGAAAGTAACTTAAATTAGCACGTGTTACGACAGTGGTGTCAGAAGAGCATATCGGAGCGAACATTGCGTCGAACCTCGAAGAGAATGGGTACAACAGCAGAATACCTCACCGGGTTCCACTCCTGTATCAAATGATGCCATTTACAAGCTGGAAATTGCATTGCGCTTAGAATAATACAACATGGGAACTGGTCCTTCACCCTACGATATTCAATTGAGCTAATTGAATTAGTAATCAAATACGCAACTACACTAAATACTTCCGCTTGAAGAATATCCGTGTTCTTAAATTTCCTGCACATCTATGTACATATCGTAAAGCCTCTAGAACGACCCTATCGCATTTACATCCACTAACATCTTGGGCAGCGAATTCCGGGCTCCTCCCACACCCTGTGTTAAAAAAGGGACCCGTACATCTCCTGTGAACTTACCCCGGTTTACCTTAAGCTGGTCAAAATTGTATGCAAGGTTTTCTGCAAGTCGAACTGTGGGATCTATTAAGCTACAACATCATTTCCGGACTCTGGAACTCATTTCCTTGACAGATAAAGAAATGAATGCCGTGTGCCTTCTGACCACACTAACAAGCTGTGTCGTCACTTACGGAGAGATACGGACTCAACTCCATATTCCCTCTGTACGTCGCGGGTGTTAAGGCTCTAGTCATTAATAGTGTACCATCCCTTTATAATGCAGCATGTCTCACTTGGTGGGATTAAACTCCTCTGTCATTCGCCCGTATCTGCAACTGATCTTTATCCTTTGGTCTCCTTCTACTCTGTCCACAACTTTGGTATCATTTGCAAAATTAATAACCAACCCATTTACATTTTCATCCAGGTCATTTATATATCACATATATATCACGTATGGCAGAGGTCCCAGTACAGATCCCCGCGGGATACAGCCCTTCAGCTAGAATAAGTCCCTTCAACCGGAACCCGCTGTGTTCTATGGGCAAGCCTGTTCTGAATCCAAACGAGCAATTTACCACAGAACCCATGCATCTTAGTTTCCGATTGAGCCTTCTGTATTGAACCCTGTTAAACGCCTTACTATAATCCATGTAGACAACATCCATAGCTCTGCCTACAACAAATCACCATCGTCACTTCGTCAAAAGTCTTAATCAAGTTCGGAAGATAAGAAGTCCCCCGCACAAAGACAGGTTTTCCAAACGTTCATAAATCGGATCGTTAAGAATTATTTCCAGTAACTTCCCTACCACTGACGCGAGACTCACTGGTCTATAATGTTCAAGATTACCCCAATTTCCTTTCAACAATAATGGAAAATTAGCTACGCACACGTTCTCCGACACCTCGCCTGTGGCTATAGAGGATACTGAGATACAGTTCGAGCCTCCCGCAATCTGATCTCTTTCCCCTCTTAGTAACCCAGCGTATATCCTATCAAGACACCCACTTAATGTTCTTTAAGAGGCACAGTAATACATCATCCTTTATTTCATAGTGCAGAAGGAAATTCGTAAATAAGGAAATTCACCAAACAAATGTTGCACTGTATAAATCTCTTGCTTTAAGGAGATCCCACTTGATCTTTGGGAAGTTGAAGTTACCCGCAACAACCCTGTTGTTTGTAGACCTTTGTATAGGATTCAATGTCTTAAAACAAATTACAAATACAACAATAGACAGAATTTAACACCAAACCATACGCGTTCATGTAGCTGGTCTCTTCCGGTCGGCGGGAGGACTTCAAAGAAGGAACGGTCGGGTTTCCAGACCCGCAGCAGTGAACGAAGACACTGTTGGCGTTACTCCGCAACATCGGAGTGCAGAGATCTTGGGAAGTCGTGGAGTCGCGGAAGAAGAGAAATAATACAACAGGGGGTGGAATTGGACAGGGAATTTGAGGAGATTTCAGTTGCAGGGAAACAGCTTAAAAAAGAGGATTACAGATCGGCGAGGAGATAGAGGTAGGAGTGTGCTGCGTTGATAAAGAGGTTTAGGATTTGTACGAATTACACAGATAGCGAAAGGTTTAGAAGGGTTAAACAGTTATAGAGCTGGAGGGGTCACACAGAGGGGTATATGGGTTGGAGCGGTTACGCAAATAGAGTGCCGAGCAGTTGCCTAAACAGTTACACAGAGATCAGTGCAGAGACTGAAGAGAGTTGCATAGATAGGGAAGGGCATTGGCGATGGTGGTGTTAGACGGGGAGGGAGATAGAGACGATGTAAGGACGACATATCCTGTATTTAAGGGACAGCAAGAAGTCCATGGGCTGTAGAATATAATGGATATATCAGGTCCAGGACTGGACAAGATTATACAGAGTAAAGACTGAAGACTCATATCGAAATCCGAAGGATATCACAGGGGCAGGTTCAGCGACCGAAAGAGAGGCTCCTGCATTTTGTTGTTGGCTTTAATCAGGGAAATTAAAGGTGAATGACACTCTTTGTTCTTTAATATAACATCCCATTGATCTGGAATTAACGCGTGGTTAAGTTGCCCCACACACGCAACCTGGAGAGGAATGGTGCAGGGTGGGGAGTGATACGTTAACCAATCTCATGCCATTCCCTTACAGATCTACGCCCAGCTGGCGATTGGTACTAATTGATCTGGAAAGGCAGAATGAATATTATCCTCCGTGAAGAACGAAAGATTTAGACCTTGTTTCGTACGTGCGGAGCAAGAACAACAACAGAGTAGTATGATTAAATGTTTTTAAAGAGTCGTGTTAGTAACGGCACAAACTGAGCAACTTACAGTGCGGGAAGGCAAACCGGACCCGCTGAGACGAAAATGTGAACTCTCGAAAGAAAGCCCACGTGCAGGAGGCCCAATTGATTCACGGCGCCATCGATCGGCCGCAAGCGCGCTTGACATATTCCCGGATCTCTCCATCCAAAGCCTCACTCAGTCCCGGATCTCTCCATCCAAAGCCTCACTCAGAGCTCTCTCGGTCTCAGTCTCGGTAATAATCAACATCAGTTAATCTGTATTCACTAGGCACGTGGCCTAGTGGATAAGGCATCGAACTAGTAACCTGAAGGGTTACTGTGTCCTTCAGGCTCTTAACAACACATTGCTCTGCGACGACACTGGTGCCAAGCTGCTTGGGTCCTAGTGCCCTTCCTTGGACAACATCAGTGGCTTCCAGCTTGGGCAACTGCCAGTCTCCCAAACAACCCTGCTCAGGCCTGCGCACTGGAAACCTTCCAAGGCGCAAATCCATGGTCTTCCGAGACTAACAGATGCCTATACTATACTTACTATACTATAATCTGTAGTCCAATTCCTGATTATGTACAGCTTGATAGAATTAAAATTATCCTAACTACTGCTTCAATAAATTATAATTTGGCAACGAATGCTGATTTGATTTTTTTCTGATTTTTCTGATCATCTAAACGTCCAATTGGTGGCGAGCCGCTGCCAATTGTCCAAAGGTTGATTGCACAATCACCGCTGTAGCCATGGATCCCGAATACTCACTCCAGATTATGAGACGTTCCCAGTGATGGTACAGGATGAGATTCATACTGACAGGATGTGAAGAAGATTATCGAGTTAAATGCGTGGCTCAAGGATTGGTGTGGGAGAAGTACGTTTGAATTCATGGGAAATTGGCACCAGTATTGGGGAAAGAGGGAGCTGTACCAATGGGACAGACTCCACTGAAACGTGTTGGGATCTGGATCCTAGCGAATCCCATAACTAGGGCTATGGATAGGGATTTAAACTAAATAGTAAGGCGTGTGTCCAACAGATTGCAGAATTAAAAGAGAAAAGAGAGGATAAAGATAAAAAAGCAAAAAAAAAAAACAAAAAAGGAAAAAGTAAGTTTGGTGTGAAGAAAACAGAAGTGCAACAGAGTAAATGATTACAAGATTTTAAAAGCACCATGAGTGTAAAGGTAGTTGACTTGAATGCCATAGTATTCGTAACGAGATCAGTAAGCTTGTGGCACAAATCAGTACAAAGCGGTATGATTTAATGGTGTTACGTATCCCGTAACTGGATCACTTACCAGCAAAGATAGAGAGGTCCGCTGAAGTCTGATGGTACCATTTTTAAATGTTTTTATTTATAAAGGGGCACAAAAGTAAGGTTAATACAAACATTCAGATAACATACGTCGTCAAGACTCAATCTAAAGCGCAGGGATAGTACTAATCAATCAGAAATAAGCTTTATCGTTGTCTAGGGGTTAAACGATTGTCCGATGGAAATATAAAAGTCTCGCCAGTTCATGGAGGCTTTTTGCCGTTTGAGGGACCGCTGGGTGTTCACGGGTTGGAGAGAGAAAATAAACTTGCCAGCCTTCTGGACTCAAAGCGTGAGATCGAGAACGGGAGTTCCTCGTTGTCAGTCCGAAATCCTTTTCGGGGTTATTAGCCGCTCGATTCCCTAGCTAGGGGATCCAAATCACACGTGGCTTCCGAGCAGCTTCCCGTTATTACGAGAAGGATGAGCGATGGTCTCCGTCTAGTGCGTCGCTGGAGTACCGCCTCCAGCAGTCTCCTTTTTATCATGGCTGGCAGATTTGTAAATGTCAATCAAGGTAGGGTGATACCTTCCCCACACCACATTGCCCGAGGGTGTCCATGTCCCTGATAGCTGGCACGTACTATAGAGTTGCAATTCACACAGGTGCCTCTAAGAACAATGGTCAACTCCGTTGCATTGTCTCTCATTTCCTGGGTCCAAGACCCGAATTAATAGCGATCTTGCGATTCTCTTGAAGGAGGGGGCTGGTCCCGCACCCTTCGGCCCCTCAGAGCTGTGGTACATTCATAACAATGGCCATTGCAGAAACGTGGTTGCAGGGTGCAGAGGATTGGGAATTAAATATCCAAGTATTCAGGCAATACGGAACGATAGGCAGGAAGGTAACTGCTCTTAATTAAAGACGAGATCAGGGCGATAGTGAGAGATGATATAAGATCTAAGGAGTAGAAGCTGAAATAATCCAGGTAGAGATTAAGAATAGTAAAGGGAAAACTCATCACTGTAGGAAGTTGTCTATTGGCCGCCGAAAAATAACATCACAGTGGCAAGTGTGTACAGTACCAGTTGGAGCTCAATACACCGATCTCGACGTCCAGCTCCCTCTAATCACAATCTTCCCACCGGGTCTGTCCTACGACCGGTTCTCCCAGCGGCTACTCTCTTCATCTCACGCCGAACGACAGACCCAGCTCACATTCCAAAGCATCCTTTATCTCTAACCATAACCCAAACACTGCTTCTAAGAAAGACCATTGGGTCAGCAGTGAAACTTTTCCTAGGGTGTTACAAACCTTGAGAACCAATGGTCATTCCATTCCCATGATTATTCATGGAGACAGCGCAGTGAAACTGATAAATTGTGATTCACAAAGAAAACATTAAGGAGAGACATGTTCAAAATGAGCGAAATATGGATGTATTTGCGTGAGAGTAACAAGTGAATCTGTCTCAATTAAAAGAACGGGAAGAGAGTTTCAATGTGATTGACTAACGTTATAGTTAAGATGATGGCTTTTGCATTCAACATAAAGCGTGAATATAATTTGACACTGTTTTAAAGTTCGGTGGTTGCGGACCCAACTCAATTTTATTGAGGCCTCTGTTTATTATTCCGGACATCAATCTTGTAACACATGGTTATTCTAGTTGCTGTCGCTTTCCTGTCAGCTCGCATCAGTGCAGTCATGCTCCTCTGACATATTTCATTAACAAAGTGTTTTCGTCCACAGACCTGTCGTTCACTAGCTTGTTTTTTCGCGCCATTCTCTGTACACTTCAGAGAATTTTGTGCCAGAAAAATCCAAGAGATACACAGCTTCCGAGATACCCAAACCACCCTGACTAGCACCCACAATCATGTCAGGTTTAATGCCACTTATTCCTCATTTTGATGTTTGGTCTCAACAATAAACAAACCACTTTACCAGATCTGAATTCTTCTATGGATTGAGTTGCTGCCACACGGCTTGTTCATTAGGTATTTGCATTAACGATCAGCAATACCTGATAAAGTGGGCACTGAGTGTATACATGAGTTGTGGGTATGATATACTGACCTCCAAAGCATTACGACGTTTGTGGATTGCTTCGGACTGTGCTGGTTGTTAACCTAAACATTGTACTTCACTGTATGTGCCGATATATATGTGACAAACAAGACTAATCACATCCTTGCCGTTGTTATTGGAATGACATGATATATTATGAAAGCGAGTCCAAAGAGTTCAGTCCCATGAGCACCCAATTAAATCCCGAAATTGCGTTCAGTTGATAGAAGCTGTGGTATTGCTCTTGTTATCGTTCTTTATACTCCACACACTCCGGAGCTATATTCCTTTGTGGAACTCAGTACGTCAAGAATCACGTGACAAGTGAAAGGTGCCGTATCGAATACAACCAGGTTGTTGTTGCGATCTCTCGGACCATCTTTCGGGGAAGGATGGCGCAACAACATCATCTGAGTGTACTTTTCGTGGCTGCTTCTCCTGATTTGTGTTCGCAGTGGAAAAAATGTAAAGCAGTTAAATGCATGGAAGAATGAAAACGTTCCAGATTGCACTTTTCTTGGATGTCCAGTGCTAAATTTATTTTCCGAATCTGTTCTGCTTCTTGAGATTTATTTCTCATAACAACGAATTAAGCTGCAATACTAATATCTTTTTCTTCGTCTTAAGCCCATCACCCCCGCTGGAGTGCAGATCGCCGGCAGGTCCTTCTTTTCCCATGGATAGGGTCTTTGGATCTTCTTTGGCGTTTCTGTTGCTCTGGAGTTTCGGATTGGGGTTGGTAGCCTCATGCACAACCTTGCTCCTTTCGCAGGCTTGGGATCACCCATGACGGACTTACAACGGGGGTATGCGGTCTAAAAATATTGTTACTGAATTGCAAGTAATACTGGACATAAACGTTTAAAATGCCAGTAGAAAGGTGATTTTCTCCAAGTAACATCTGTCGTGTGAAAGCGGTAGAAAGCAGCCATACACGGGACGTAATCGGCGAAACAGGTTCAATGGCGATGATACGTGAGATTCCATTTCCTGTAGCCGTCATCACCACTTCAGTCCTGGGAAGCAAATTCATAGTAATCAAGACAATGGCATGGCGTACTCGCAATCGACATGTTTACTGAGCTGCGTTAAAACAAGGTAAAACATACACACGACCCTGCATAATAAAAAGAAAACAACCCCGACTGATCGATGGATCACAGATTCCAAACACTGTGACTGTGTGTGCGACTCCATAGAACATTTTTCATTTCACAACACAGACCTCTGGATACCATGGTATCATCAGAAGCAGAAGAATTCTGAAGATGCTGGAGATCTAGAGCAAAAACACAGGCGTACACGCACACACATTCGCAAAGGACAATGCTGGAGGACTTCAGCAGGTCAGGCAACAACAATGGAAAAGAATAGAGTCACGTTTCTGGTCGAGTCCCTTCAACAGGTTACGTGGTGGGTCTTGGCCCGAAACGACAATTCTATTCCTCTCCATGAATGCAGATGAGTTCCTCTAGCAGTTTGTGTGTGTTGCCGTAGTTTCAAATTAACTGGGGTCATATATAACAATTACAATTACAGCACGGAAACAGGCCATCTCGGCCCTTCTAATTAATATATTAACTGGAAAAGGGAATTCTTAAAGACAGGGAGCAAAGATTAAAAATCACTGTGAAACTTCATTATTAGTTTGGTCCTAGAGAAGGGACTCGGCCCGAAACTTGGACTATTTCTTCGTTTCCATAGATGTTGCCTGGTCTGCCTAGTTCCTCCAGCATCTTGGTTGTATTGCTTTGGATTTCCAGCATCTACAGAATTTATTGTGTTTATAATTCTAGTGTTGTAAAGATCTCTGAATCGTCCTCATGTCTTCATATTCCATTTAAATATCAGGCACATGCTCAGGGGCTATGTATCATGTATAATGTATCCAGAGTTGCTGACGATAGAAAACCGTGCAGGAACGTGATTGGGAAATTGAATTATCCAAAAAAAGGATATCAATCCGTAATAAGAAGAAAAGTAGGTATCAAATGGACAACTATAAGATTGTTGACTGCAAATTCAGATGCAGAACTGTTCTTTCGGGTAGATTACATCTCTTTCATGACCCCGCGTGTTTGTGTACCTGCATTTGCTAATACTTTTCGTAGCTAGTGTCGTTAACCCTTGTGTTTTCTGTTTCATCTTGTGAAGTTTATTTTAATTGGCACTGGTTTTCTGTGTACTGATATTATTTAAATCGAATTCCTCCTTAGCACTCATGGTGGTGTCCTGGTTTTTCAGAATTATTCATTTTGATGTGGTGCTCGGGCAAGCCATCAATGTTCTGTTGGAATTACAATGAATAAACTCTTGTTTCTGTCTCTACATGACATTCTGTTGTTCCTCGGCACCTGGGTTCAGTCGTTTGTCAGCGTACACAGTGACAGTCGTACCCAGAGACAGAAATAGACCCGACGGAGTTTCAACTGCCGCTTCGACAACAGTTAGCTGGAGGCGAGCGTCCCTTATATTCTCAGTGCTTGTGTCGAGGCTCTGCTACGAGTTTTCCTGTGCCTCCCACTGACCTACAGGTATCCAATGAATATTCCTTATTCCCGAGTTATATGCCATGCTATCGATTTTACCAGCCATGTCTCGAGAGCATCAGGTTTGTTTTGAGTTTACGAGTTCGGTCCTGAGAAATCGGGTATATCTCGAGTTTACCAGTCCAGTCTCCAGAATATCAGCTCTATCTCGAATTTTCCGGTATTTTCTCGAGAGCATCTTGGTCTGTCTCGAATTCACAATCCCTGTCTCGGGTAACCTAGGGCTCCTTAGGACGTCACGTGCTGGCCTTTGGGAATGATGTACTTCAAAGTGCCATACGAAGCTGTGAAAGTGTCCTTGTTAATTATTGTTTTATCAAGAGTCATTAAACCACTTTGCTTTCTGTTCAACTTTGTCAAGTTTACTTTGACTGACACGGATTTTCTGTGTACTATGATTATTTAAAGTAGACTCCCCATTGACACTTATTGCGGTGTTCTGGTGTTTCGAGAAAGATTCGACTGGTGTTGCTCATTCAAGCCACTGATATTCTTGTTGGAATTGTTATCTAAAACTGTCTCAAAACGGGAGACTGTGGTTCGTGAGCACCTGGGTTCAGTCGTTTGTCAGTGCACATCGTGACAGTCTCATAGTTGGGGCTCCTTGCTTAGTGGGTTCAAATTCGAGACGAATAGCGAGTGGAAGTGACTGAATCGGTACACAGGCCTGGCACTCTCTTACTGTAAGGCCTTTGCTGCTGAAACTCTTTTTAAAGGGCAGGGTGCAGTTTTTTTTCGAGGATGGAATTATTGCATCAACATGACCAAATATGGTCGCAAAAGATAAAAGCGGATTTAAGTCCGGAGTTTGCAAGGTATATTTCAAAATGACAAATTGTCAGTAAAAAGGTCATAAAAGTCGGGGGCGGGAGGCGGTTTGCAATTGAGATCGCCGGGTGCTCGAAGTTCCGCTGATGAACATGTGGTGGCGGTAGAGATCTATTGAGGATCGGAGTCGGTCCTCACCTGCCAGATTTTGCAACGCAAAATTGAGTTAGATTTGTATTTCGATAACGCCTATCAGAAATTCAGCAGCACAACAAGAACTTTACACCAATTAATTCATTGATGTAGTCATTCCTGTATTATATTAAGCAGGGTATCATGTGCCTAACCCGATAATCTATTTTGCTAAAGTTTTTGTGGGATCGCTGTTAACACTGGTCGCAATGCTCTACTTTCGTTAAGGGTTGAGTGATATAGGAATTAAATTCTTGCACCTTACGCATATATGGTCAAGAGATTCAGTTGATGTTTCGACCACACAGCTGAATGGAGATGAAAAGTTCTCTAAGTGAATTTGATCGGAATGATTGTTGGTGCCAGAGGGAGCGGTTCGGGTACTGTATCTTGGAAACCGCTGCTGTCCTGGAATTTTCACGCACAACTGTTACTAGAGTTTACAGAGAATGATGTGAAAAACAATTAAACAATTGGAGAAAAACATCCAGTGAGCAGCAGTTCTATGGGCTAAAACATCTTGTTAATGAGAGAGGTCGTGTTCCGGTGACGTCATCGTCCAGAATGTCAGCTTAAATCAATAGCTCCTGCGGAAAAACGCATATTTTGCCCCGATAATCCATCAAATATAAGATCTTTCGAAAATATCTGAATTGATAAAAGGGGGGCAAGAACGAGAAAAAAGAATGGAGATTAAAAAAGCATCTCTGCGGAGCCTATGGACTGGAGGGGTGCAGCGAGTGTTTCTCCTACCCGAACGCGTGCTTCGGAGGCTGACGATGGGCCTCGTTCAGGCGATGCGGCAAATATGATAAGAATTCTGGAAGAGAGACGGAGAATCCAAAAGAGATATAAAACAACAAGTAAATGATATAAAGTCAGAACTCGCCAACGTCAATCAAAAAATAGCGGAGGCAGGAGACACAAATTGAGAAGGTGGAAGATCGCGTGCAAAACGTGGAACGGATACTAAATAAGACTATAATAATATTAAATCAACAAGAAAGAAAATTGCTTGACTAGGAGGGGCAGATCATGGCGAAAAAATATCAGGATATAAAATGTTCCCAAAGGAGCGGAGGGTTTGTCTATGATGGAGTTTGTAGGAAAGTTGCTGTGGGGCGCGCAGGGCATTCCTTCGACTATGGGGCTTGAAATTGAGAGGGCGCATCGTGCGCTCGCCCTGCGGCCTACTGGAGACAGTAAAGTCAAGCCACGCTCAATACTAATTAGATTCCTGCGATACAATACCAAGGCTTGGATTCTGCGAAGGGCCTGGGGAAAGAAGAGGCTGTTTTTTGAAGGGAAATTAATATATTTCGATCAAGATTACCCCACGGTGGTCCTGCAGAAACGTAAACAATACTTTGAAGTAAAGCGAATATTATAGTAAGGAAAGATTAGATTCCAAACTCCGTACCCTGCTAAACTGCGGGTGTTTTATAAAGATGGGATCCAACTGTATCAGACAGTGGAAAATACGACTATAGACATGAAGGCCAGAGGGTTGCCTGTCAGTGTGATCAAACCGAGGGAAAGCCTGACTGAGCAGTTATCCCGCTCTGCTTGGGAAATAGTGAAAGAATTGAGGAAGCGGGGACAGGAAGTAGGCGAGAAGAGTATATCAGAAAGAGACTGTGAGGTTTCCGAAGACAGCCCTCAGCCCCTACAGAAGGCTGACTTCAAAAGTGTTGATAAGTTAAACGGAAGCAAAAATAGCCGGTGCTATACCTATCTCAAGATATACTTATGAACATGTGACTTTTATGTTACTCAATTATTATTTTTTATTCATTCATTCACTCCTTTTTCTCCAACTAATATATATATGGGAGGAATACACAGGGAAATCTTTTCTGTGTAATGGACATAGATTTGTTCACTTACTTTTATGGGTATTGCAATGGAGGCCCTCAACTGACAGGTAGGAGGGGCTATCCTCAACAGCTAGAAGTTTCCTCCAGCTCAACCCAGGGTCATCTACTAGAGACCCTGGAATCACATCTTCGTTGCCTTTTTTATTATTCGGGTCTCTTGGTTCTTAATTGTTCAGCGAGTAGGACGATTAGGTTTTATTCTGCTAATTTCAATGATATATTGACAGATAATTACACATGGCTAAGGTCAAAGTAAAATTCATTTCTTTTCATGTCAATAGGCTGTTAAATCCAATCAAACACAGTAAAATTCTATCCAAAATGAAAAAAAAGAGCAAACTCATTAGTATATTTACATCAAACTCACTTAAGTGATAATTAGCATGGAAGTCGAACGAAAATGGGCTTCACCAATTTATTTTTCTCATATAAATCAGGGCATAGGAGAGGAGTTACTTATCTCAAACAAGCTAAATTTTGAAAAAGTATTCGGAATGGGAGATAAGGAGGGCGGATATATTCTGGTTAAGGAAAATATAGTGGGGAAATCAGGCACTCTACTGAATATATATGCACCCTCAGGAAGTGAAATTAGTTTCTTTCAGAAAATTATTAATGTTATGGTAACGGAAATAGAAAGTCTCCTGATATATGGGGGATAATTAAATTTACAATTGCAATCAAAGTTAGACTCGTCCAATAGAAAAACCTATGAAACAAAATCCTTACATAAGAAAGTTAATACACTTTTTGAGGGTGTTGGTCAATTGATATATGGAGGGATCTTTTCCCCAACAGAAGGCATTACACGCATTAATCTGCCCCCCCCGCCCCATTCTGTACATACAAGAATAGTCTATTTCATGACATTTGGAAAAAACAAAGGCAAAATAAACACCTGTGGAATTGGGAAAATATATGTAAGTGACCATGCACCTATATATTTATCTGTTGATTTTGACCTACAACCAAGGAATACTATTTGGAAACAATATTCAAGTCTACTCAATGATCCCTACTTTAAGGAACAAATTGAAGAAGAAATTAGACTTTATTTACTTGCGTGGAAACTGAAAAAAAAAAGATAGCAGATAATACAATTCATAGAATTAGGGATCCAAACAAAATGATAAAAAATAAGGTAAGTGAAATTCAAGAAGCTTTTGAAGCGTTTCACAAAACTCTATATTCCAAAGTTCCAGGGAGAAACATAACCCAAACTGACACTTTCCTGAATCCTTAGAGTTACCCACTTTAAGCGAAGAACAAAATAGAACGATGACTGCTGACCTAACTGAAGTCACCAGGATCAGAAGGTATCCGGCAGAGTGGTACAGATAATTTTAATATGCGTTAGTTCTTGTCTCACTCCCCCGACTGAATTGGGCTCAAAAAAAGGCACAAATTCCACCCAGCTGGAAGGAAGCGATAATCTCAGCTATATCGAAAAAAGGCAGGAATGAAATGGAATGTGCGTCATTTAGCCCAATATCCGTTCTTAATGTAGATTATAGATTATTTACCTCCATCATGGCCAAACGATTAGAAGAGTTTCTACCCATACTGATACATAACGATCAGACAGGTTTTATACAACAACGCCAAACACAAGACAATATTCGAAGGGCACTTCACATTATGGATCATATACAAAAAAAGAAATAAAATCGATGCCGAGTGATAAGCGTGGACGCTGAAAGGGCATTTCATTCGGTTAATTGGAATTTTCTTTCCCGAGATTACATAGATTTGGTTTCCATGACACAATTATTAAAACTATACAGGCAGTATATGACAACCCTACTGCTAGTATTAAAATCAATGGATATTTATCAAACAGTTTTACCCTACTCCTGCATTATATCTGGAACCATCAGCTCAATACATCAGACAAAATAAAGATACCAGGGGAATTAGTATTAAAGGGACAGAACATAAATTGGCCTGTTACGCGGATGACATTTTGATCTGTCTAGGGTAACGAACATACTCTTTACCTAAATTGACGTAATCCTTTGAACGATATGGTCAATTATCAGGATACAATATCAACATAAATAAAACCCAATTACTTTCATATAACTATCGCCCACCAAGAGGAATTGAATGTACATATCCCTGGGCATGGCACACAGAGTCTTTCAAATATATCATTATGCCAAAAGATTTGGCAAAGTTATCAGAATGCAATTATCAACCTATAGATAGAAATAAGGAAGATATAACAACATGGAACCTAATTCCCTTTGCTTAGTCTCAGTTTAAGGATTGAAACTATTAAAATGAATATACTGCCCAGTCTATTATATATCTGCGGAAGAATGGACAATAATATGGAGGTATCAATGGAAGTGTACCAGTTCACATAAATGGAGAGAGTTCAGATGGAAAAAAAAGATAAGATATTTTATTACACTCCACTCAGAAATCCCATTATGATAGTAACCCTTCCGCATCTGGTGGAGAAATTGTGGAAAGCAAAATGCAAACTATTACCATATTTTCAGGGAATGCCCCTTTATCAAAGCATGTTGGAGAGGGATACACAATTCTTTACAAGACATCTTCAAATGTGAAATACCCTTAGAAATTAAGACGATATATGTTGGGTCGATACCTTAAGAATGATTGAAAAGAGATCAATATTTAATGAATATACTGCTTATGGCTGGTTCAAAGACTCTTACCTGGAAATGGTTTTCACAGGAGAGCCCAACCTTAAATGCATAGATGTCAGTTACAATGGATATTTACAAAATGGAGAAGATAACAGCATCTGTTAATCCTAAGTTGGAACAATTGATTTATACTGGGAAAAATGATTTAAATACGTAACAACGCATAGGCCTGATTTTATCCTCACAAATCAATATGTTTTTTAAAAAAGATCCCTCCCTACTTGTACATAGATTTCTATTGTAGATTTCTTTTTTTGTTATTTCTTTTTGATTGAAGTTCATCATCAAACAAACATTTCTATAAGATGTATTTCAGACATTGTACATATATATCATATAATCATATAAATCACAAATCTCCACAAAGTATTTATCTGAGGTATACACTTATAGAAAAGAGTGGAAAGAAAAACAAGTAAAAGGAAAAAAAAACTATGTACAAGTAGGAAGTGATCTTTTTCTTACAACATATTCATTGATTTGTGAGAATAAAATCAGGCCTATGAGGCATTATGTAGTTAAACCATTTTTCCCAGTATGAATCAAATTGTTCCAGCTTATGTTAAAATTATGTTAAAATGTTAAAATTGTACAAGGCATTGGTAAGGCCAAATTTGGAATATTGTGTACAGTTCTGGTCACCGAATTATAGGAAAGATATCAATAAATTAGAGAGAGTGCAGAGACGATTTACTAGGATGTTACCTGGGTTTCAGCACTTAAGTTACAGAGAAAGGTTGAACAAGTTAGGTCTCTATTCATTGGAGCGTAGAAGGTTGAGGGGGGATTTGATCGAGGTATTTAAAATTTTGAGAGGGATAGATAGAGTTGACGTGAATAGGCTGTTTCCATTGAGAGTAGGGGAGATTCAAACGAGAGGACGTGATTTGAGAGTTAGGGGGCAAAAGTTTAAGGGAAACACGAGGGGGTATTTCTTTACTCAGAGAGTGATAGCTGTGTGGAATGAGCTTCCTGTAGAAGTAGTAGAGGCCAGTTCAGTTGTGTCATTTAAGGTAAAATTGGATAGGTATATGGACAGGAAAGGAGTGGAGGGTTATGGGCTGAGTGCGGGTAGGTGGGACTAGGTGAGATTAAGAGTTCGGCACGGACTAGGAGGGCCGAGATGGCCTGTTTCCGTGCTGTGATTGTTATATGGTTATATGGTTATGATTAACAGATGCTATTATCCTCTCCATTTTGTAAATGTCCATTGTAATTTCTATTCATGCATTTAAAGTTGGGCTCTCCTGTGATAACCATTTCCTGGTAAGAGTCTTTTTATCAACCACCAACAGTATATTCATTAAATATTTATCTCTTTTCAACCGTTCTTGAGGTATATGTCCAAAATATATGGTTGTACTCTCTAAGGGTATTTCACATTTAAAGATGTCTTGTAGGACATTGTGTATCCCTCTCCAATAGTTTTTGATAACAGGGCAGAACCAAAAAATATGGTAATGATTTGCATTTTGATTTCCACAATTTCTCCAGCAAACAGAGAGGTTACTATCATAATGTGATTTCTGAGAGGATGTAACATTACATCCTCTTGATAAACATCTTATCAAGTTTTTCCATCCAAACACCCTCCATTTCTGTGAACTGGTACACTTCCATTGATACCTCCAAATTATTGTCCATTCTTCCTCAAATATAATTATCCCTCCTTCCTTCTCCCATTTTGTTTTAATGCATGAAGTCGAATGTGTTTTAAGATTTGACAACCCCTTATACCTGCTTGAAATGATTCTACTACCGTCATCTGAATTATATGCTTTTCTAAAGAGCTCTATCAAGCATGTACTTGCCTTGGTTACATTTTAAAGTGTCCTTTGAACATATTGTCGCATCTTTAAATACCGATAAAAATCTTGTTTTTCTAAGAAGTGTTTCTCTTTAAACATTTCAAAGCTGATCATTGTTCCTTGTTTCATTATGTTGCAAAGAACTGTTATTCCTTTAGATGTCCAGTCCTTAAATCTAGCATGCAATTTATTTGGTGTAACATCCAAGTCATATGCACACCATTTAAGAATGGCAATATCTCCCTCTAGATTATATTCTTTTACAGCAGTTTTCCATATTTTAAGTGTAAATTTCACCCATGGGTTATCAATAGTATTTATGTACCTTTGCAGATTGTTATCAGCCAAAATTGCTTGTATGGGGATGGGAAGTACCCGCTCCTCAATGTTTTTCCATTGAGCGTCATATAATGAGTTGCACCAACATATCACAGCTCTCAACTGTGCCGCAAAATAATAATCTCTAAGAGAAGGTAGGCCCCATCCCCCCCTTTCCTTTGCTAATTGCAAAGTTTTCAGACGAACTCTAGGCCTTTTACCCTGCCAAATATACCTTGATAACATCTTGTACCATTCATTGAATTGACTTTGATGAATCTCTATTTGTAGGTTCTGAAACAGATATAACAGTCTCGGCAGTATATACATTTTAATAGACTCAATCCTTGAACTAGACTGAAAAAAGGAATCAGGTTCCACCTTGCCATATCTTCCCTATGTTTTTATATTTAGCCTGATACTTACATTCTGATAATTTTGCCAAATCTTTTGGCATAATGATGCCCAAACATTTGAAAAACTCTGTGTGCCATGCCCAGGGTTATCTACTTTGAATTTCTCTTGGTGGTGTATAGTAACATGAAAGTAATTGGGTTTTATCTATGTTGATGAAGTATCCTGATAATTGACCATATTGTTCAAAGGATTGCATCAATTTAGGTAAAGAGTATGTTGTTTGCCCTAGATAGAACAATATGTCATCCGCGTAACAAGCCAATTTATGCTCTGTACCTTTAATAGTAATTCCCTTGATATCTTCATTTTGTCAGATATATTGAGCTAATGGCTACAGATATAATACGAATAGTAGAGGTGACCATGCACAACCCTGTCTCGTGCCCCTTCAAACACATCAATAGCTTCTTGAATTTCACTTAGCTTAATTTTTATCATTTTCGTTCTTGGGTCCCTAATTCTATGAATTGTATTTTCTGCTATCTGTGTTTTCAGTGTCCACGCTAGTATTTTCATAGACTTAGATCCACTTTCATAATGTCTCTGTTTCAGGAACATTAAATTTTTCTTGATTTCTTGCATAGCTAAACTATTAATTTCATTCCTAATTCTTTTTAATTTCCCCTAATGTATCCTGTGCCAAATTCAATTTGTGTTTTTTTCTCTAGTTCCTTCAGCCTATTTTGTAATTCCTCTAATGTTTTATTCCTTTTTTTTTCTTATATGAAGATATCGCTATAATTTTCCCTCCTAAGACAGCTTTCAGAGTATCCCATAAAATGGGAGGGTAAACCTCTCCATTATCATTAAATTCTAAGTACAGACGAATTTCTTTTTTAATTTGTTCCTTAAAGTACGGATCATTGAGTAGACTTGAATTTAGTTTCCAAATAGTATTCTTTGGTTGTAGTCAAAATCAACAGATAAATATATAGGTGCATGGTCACTTACATCTATTGTCCCAATTCCACAGGTGTTTATTTTGTCTTTGTCTTTTCCAAATGTTATGAAATAGTCTATTCTTGTATACACAGAATAGGGAGCAGAATAATGAGGGTAATCCCTTCTGTCGGGAAAAGGTCGCTCCATATATCAATTAAACCTACATCCTCAAAGTGTATTAACTATCTTAAATAAGGATTTTGTTTTCATAGGTTTTTCGATTGGAAGAGTTTAAGTTTGGTTGCAATTGTAAATTGAAGTCTCCCCCACGTATCAGGAGACCTTCTGTTTCCGTTACCATAATATCAGTAATTTTCTGAAAGAAACCAATATCACTTCCCTGGGGTGTGTATATATTCAATAGAATAACTGAATTTCCGTCTATATTCCCCCTTACCAGAATATATCTGCCTTCCCTATCTCCCATTTCGAATACTTTTTCAAAATTTAGCTTACTTGAGACAAGAATAGCAACTCCTCTCCTATGTCCTGATTTATTTGAGGAGATAAACAAATTAGTGATGCCCATTCTTTTTAGTTTTCTATGCTCATTATCACTTAAATGAGTTTCCTGTAAATATACTACATGGGATTGTTCTTTCTTCATTTTGGATAAAATTCTATTACGCTTGATTGGATTTAATAGCACATTGACATTAAAATAAATTAATGTTAGTTTGTCCTTAGCCATCTGTATTTATCTGTCAATGTATCATTGAAATCAACAGAATAAAACTTAATCGATCTACTCCCTGAACAAATAGGAACCAAGAAATGCAAATAATAACAAAAATGACAACGAACGTCTGATTCCAAGGCTGAGGTCACTGGTAGGTGACACTGCGTTGTCTCAGAGGAACCGATTAGCTGTGGGGGATAACCCCTCCTACTTGTGAGTTGAGGGCCCCCATTGCAGTATTCAATAAAGTCAGTGTACAAATCCATTACACAGAAAAGATTTCCCTGTGTACTCCTACTATATATATATATAATATATAGTTTGGGAAACTCCCTGTCTCTTCGTGATATACTTCTCTGGGCCACCTCCCTTCTCCAGCCTTCTCGATTCTCGCACTATTTCCCAAGCGGAGCGGGATAATTCCTCTGCCAGGCTTTTCCCCGGTTTGATCACGCTGATGGGCAACCCTTTGGCTTTCATGTCTGTAGTTGCCTCTTCCACTGTCTGGTACAACCGCGTCCCGTCTCCATAAAACACGCGCAGTTTAGCAGGGTACGGAGTTTGAAATCTAATCCTTTCTTGCTTTAGTACTCGCTTTACTTCAGAGTATTCTTTACGTTTCTGCAGGGGCGCTGGGGGGGGGGGTAATCTTGGTCGAAATATATTAATTTATCGCCTAAAAACACCCTCTTCTTACCCCAGGTCCTTCGTAGAATCTCCGCCTTGGTACTGTACCGAAGTAATTGAATAATTATTGAGCGTGGCTTATCTTGGGTAGACTTCGGGACGAGCGCGCGATGCGATCTTTCGATTTCCAGCTCCATAGTCCAGAGAAACTCCAGCGCGTTCCGCAGCAACTTTCTGACAAACTCCGTCATAGACAAGCCCTCCGCTCCTTCGGGAACCTTGTATATTCTGATATGTTTCCGCCGTGATCTTCCCTCCAGGTCAAGCAGTTTACCTTCTTGGTGATTTAATATTCTTATTGTCTTACTCAGTATCCGTTCCACGTTTTGAACGCGATCTTCCACCTTCTCAATTCGAGTCTTTGCCACCGCTATTGACTTTGGCGAACTCTGACTTATTATCATGTAGCTGGTGTTTTATATCTTTCTGGAATTCCCTTATTTCTTTCAGAATTTCGATCATAATCGCCGCTTCGCCTGAACGAGGCCCAGCGCCCGCCTCGCTAGCACGCGGTCGGGTAGGAGAGCCGCTCGCTGCACTCCTCTCGTACACAGGCTCCGCAGTGCCGCTTTTTGTATTTCCATTCTTTTTCCCCATTCTTGCCCCTCTTCTCAGTTCAAATATTTTTCGAAAAAATACTATATTTGATGGGTTAACGGGGCTTAATACGCGTTTTTCTGGTGACTTAAGCTGCCATTCTCGACGATGACGTCACCGGAAACCTCCATTGTAGATTTCTATTTATAGATTCTGTAGATTTCTTCTATTGTAGATTATTATAGATTTCTTTCGCTTGTTCTTTCTTTCCTCTCTTTTCTATAAGTGTATACCTCAGATAAATATTATGTAGAGATTTGTGGCATATATGACTGCATGATATATACGTACAATATTTGAAAAACATCTTATGGAAATGTTTGTTTGATGATGAACTTCAATAAAAAAATAAATTACAAAAATAATGAGAGAAGCTCAACAAGGAGGCTTAGATCGGAAGATCAGTGGTAGATACGTTTAACAACCTGAAAGGTGAATACTCCGAAAAACAAGACACTGATTGAACTACAAAGAGGACGCAAAATCTCTTTTCGCTGTATAGGCGATGGGGGATAGGATGAACAAAGGTGACGTGACCCAATTCAGTCAAGGCCTGTCAATTTTCTCTCCAAGTGCCACGTGCATTTTTAGTCTCCGACTGGAGTCCAGGATGGGATGGATAGATGTTTGTTCACAAAGTGATTCAGCGCTGCGGATATCGGCTGGGCAGTGCTGGGGTTATGACCATTTCAGATCATGGATAACAGCGAGGCAGTTACGCGAGGTCCATGCGTAATCTTATATATTCCCTTGTGTGTCTTGTATTGAAACATTTATCGGGTTCCTCAGATTATGCTGCGGGGTGGTTCAGAGTTGGAGAGAGATACCGATCCCGTGATCACCCTCTGGGCTATCCTCAAACCCTTATGTTCCTCAATAAGTTTTCTGTTGGCTGCTATCAAAGTTACACATTTATCATGACGTAGCTGAGAAAGTCATCATTTCCTCAACCCCTCCTCTTTCTCTCTCTCTCCCTCTCTCTCTTACACACACACACACACACACACACACACACTCACACACACACACACACACACACATACACACACACACACACACACACACACACACACACACACATACACACACACACAAACTAGGCAAGGGTAACTAGCCTCATAAACCGGTAAGATAGGGACATCAGTGTCTCCCCTCGCTCCTTGCTGTCCTCACGCTCTTCCCCATCCCTCCTCTCTTTCTGCCTTTCCCTGCTGTCTCTATCTCTCTCTCCCCTCTTTCCATCTCTCTCCTCTCTGTTTCTCCCCAACTCTCCCACCCACTCTCCGTTCACATTCTTATCTAACTCATTCTGCCTCACTTCCCACTGATTTTTCTTTCACCCTATCTCTCGCCCTCCCCGTTCTCACCGTCTCACACTCTGTCTCTTCTGTTTCCCATAACTCATTCTAGCTCTTTCTTTCCCTGTCCCTCTGTCCCCCCATTCATCGCTTGTTACAAGTAATTCCATTTGTGTAATTTTTTAAAGACTTAGTTTTTGAATGTGTCTCTTCTTAGTATTGCAGTTTCTCCGACTGAGAGAATTTAAAAATGTTCAGTCGCATATCATCAACGCTCCCACCTCCCCGGGACGTAGTGACCGCGCCACCTGCACCAATTCACAAACAGCACAGAAACAGCAGCAATTTGTGTAACTGTCGCTAAATAAAGGCTGTACAAACCCCGTCCCGGTCTCCATGTGGAGATGACGCTGCCCGCAGCTACATCAGTGCTGCTCACAACACAGACAGTTCGACCCTTTTCATCTGTACATCCCATCCTCTGCTCTGGTCAGCGGCTAAACAAAATCATGGGGCCCTGGGAAAGAAAATTGAAAGCCCCTGACTGAATGAGGGAGACGTTAACTGGACTGACCAGTGTCCTGCGTTCAGGAGAATTTTCATATCCCATGTTATGAACGACACGTATTCTAAATTTTAATGACAACCTCCAATTATCTAATGAGAAGTAATCGATAGAACAGGCCTTACACAACCCCAACTAAAGGATATTAAACAATAACATTTCACAAAGAAAAAGAAGCCGATGTTTCACAGTTGCGTTATTAGATAAATGTTGATACCGTGTTACATTGAGTCGAACTTTTACTTGTATGAAATTTCTTCTCATCTATTACACAGTATCGAGCAGATGGTGGCAGAGTGAAGGCTGAGTGGTGATGAACCAAATCATGGACAAGAGAAGGGAGATTTGATGTCCCACACGTGGTTCACTGTTAATAACATCCTTCATCAGAGTGCGGATCAGCATCAGACAGGTATAATATCAGTGCCACAAGTTGTTAAATTTGCTGTTTGTATTCCAGAGGCTGAGGACCTGATTAAGCAAAACATGGAATGTCAGAAAGTAACAGAGCACAACAAAACCAAATCAGACCTTTCGGTCCATCATATTAATATGCTTATTCCCGTCATTCTGCACCCGGAACATGGACCTTCATACCCCCTCCCCATTCAAATTTCTCTTAAATTTTGAAATCAACCTTCATCCGTTCCATCCGCTGGTAAATCTTTATACCCTCTCACTATCCTTTGAGTGAAGACGTTTCTCACGATGTTCCTTTAAACATTCCACCTTTTCCCCTTATGTCATATCTCCAGTTGTAGTCTCAACCAATATCAGTGCAAAATAGCCTGCTAATATTTTACCCTTGCTATATCATGCTGGAATAGCGTCGTAGGAGACATCAAGAAACACCACTGCCAATATAAGCATGTAAGAAAGAGTTTAAAGTGGAATGGTTAACTTGGATCAATTCACACTGAGAATGGAAACACTAGAAAGTAAATAAATAAAGCTTCGGTGAAATTAGACACATGTATGAGAAGGCAAAGGAATTCATCCGGAAGTTCATTGGAACGACAGGCCGCCGTGACACTCTATCACACTATGCAGGCGGCATAATGAAGTAAGTGTTTTTGATCAAGAAAAGGCACCGAGATCCAATACTGAAATGGTTAGAAAGGGAGAGAGTGAAAGATAGAGAGAATGAGAGAGAGAGAGAGGAAGAGAGAGAGAGAGAGAGAGAGAGAGAGAGAGAGAGAGAGAGAGAGAGAGAGAGAGAGAGAGAGAGAGAGAGAGAGAGAGAGAGAGAGAGAGAGAGAGAGAGAGAGAGAGAGAGGGATCTTAGTCATAGAAGGATACCGCAATCTATTATTAAGACCATAAGGAGACCATAAGACTATAAGACATAGGAGCAGGATTAAGAGTCTGCTCCGGCATTCAATAATGGCTCTATCCTTTTTTTATAGCTCCTCCTCAACCACAGTTCCTGGACTTCTCCCCGTAACCTTTGATGCTATATGCAATCAAAAACCTGTCAATGGCAGCCTTAAATGCACCCAATGACTGGGCCTCCACAGCGGCATGTGGCAACAAATTCCATAAATTCAATACCCTTTGGCTAAAGAAATTTCTCTGCATCACTGTTTTGAAAGGGCGGGCCTTGTGTCCTGAGGCTGTGCCCTCTTGTCCTAGATTCTCCCATCACGGTAAACATCCGTTCCACTCTGTCTAGGCCTTTCAACAATCGAAAGGTTTCAAAAAGACTACCTCCCTCACCCCCCGCCTTCCCGCGCATCCTTCTGAATTCCAGCGAGTACAGACTCAGAGCCATTAAACCTTCCTCGTATGATAACCCTTTCATTTCTGGAATCATCATTGTGAACCTCCTCTGAAGCCTCTGCAATGCCAGCACCACCCTTCTAAGATGTGGGGCCCAACATTGTTCACAATACTCAAGATGAGGCCTAACCAGTGCCTTATAAAGCCTCAGTATCACATCTGTGCTCTTGTATTCTGGACCTCAAAATGAAGGCTAAAGTGGCATTTGCCTTCCTCGCCACCGACTCAAACTGAAAGTCAGCCTTCAAGATGTTCTGCACAAGGGCTCCCAAGTCCCTCGGTATCTCAGATTCCTTGATTTTCTCGCCGCTTAGAAATTAGGCTGCATATTTATTTCCACTACCAAACTGCATGACCATGCATTTTCCAACATTGTATTTCATTTGCTACTTTCTTACCCATTCTCCTAACCTGTCTGAGGCCTTACCTCAACACTACCTGCCCCCTCCAACAAACTTCGTACCATCTGCACACTTGGCAACAAAGCCATGTATTCCATCATCTAAGTCATTTATATACAGCATAAAACGAAGTGGTCCCAGTACCGACCGCTGCAAAACACCACTAGCAGCCGAACAGAAAAGGATGTTTTCATTCCCACTCGCTGCTTCCTACCTATCAGCCAATGCTCTAATCTTGTTATTAAGTTTTCTCTAATACTATGGGCTCTTAACATGAAAAGCAGGCTCATGAGTGACACCTTGTCAAAGTCCTCCTGAAGGGTCAAATATACAACATCCACTGCATCCCCCTTTTTCCTCTTTGTAATCTTAAAGACTTCCAACAGGTTCGTAAGGCAGGATTTTCCCTGAAGGAAACGATACTAATTTTGTACTATGTTGTCCTGTGTCAACAAGTGGTCCATTACCTTATCCTTAACAATTGACTCTAACGTCTTCCTAAACACCGATGTCAGGCTAACTGGTCTATAATTTCCTTTCTGCTGCTTTCCTTCTTTCTTAAATAGTGCATTTGGAAATTTTACAGTCGCTTGGTACCATGCCAGAGTCTAAATATTTTTGAAGGATCATATCTCATGACACCGCAGTCTCTAACCTTCTCTCTTCCTTCACACACTACCACATCACGTACACTGCTAATGGCTACCACAATGAAGACTGACGCAAAATACTCATTTGGTTCATCAGCCATTTACTTGTCCGCCGTTAAGATTTCTCCTGCCTCGTTTTTAGCAGTGCTATATCCACTCCCATTTCACTTTTATTTTTAAGACACTTGAAAAATCTTTTACTATCCACTTTTCTATTATTTGATAGCTTGTTTTCATATTTCATCTTTTGCCTTCTAATTATTTTATTTTGGTTGCTCTCTGTAGGTTTTTAAATCTTCCCAATCCTCTATCTTCCCACTGATTTTTTTCATTGTTGTATGCCGTTTGTTTTGCAGTGACTTTCCTTGTCAGGCATGGTTGCAATAATTTATCATTTGAGTACTTCTTCATTTTTGGAATACAAATGTCCTGCACCTTCCTCATTCCCCTCCCCCCCAAAGTACGTTATTGCTGCTCTACTGAGATGTTTACCAGCAACTCCTTCCAATTTACTTTGGCCAGCTCCTCTCGCATACCACTGTAGTTTCCCTCACTACACGGAAATACTGCTATATCAGAATTTGCATTCTCTCCATGAATTTCAATTTGAGCACAATTTTATTGTGATGTATATTTCCTCAGGGTTCTTTTAACTTAAGCTTCATAATCGCCTCCGCTTCATTACATAACACCCAATCTAGTATTGCTGATCCCCTACTAGGCTCAACGAAATACTGCTCTAAAAAGCTATCTCTGAGGCATTCAACAAACTCACTCTCTTGAGATCCATTACCAACCCAATTTTCCCAATTGACCTGCATGTTAAAATCTCGCGTATCTGCTATAACCTTGCCTTTTCTATTTCCTGTTGTAAAGTGTGATCCATCTTCCAGCTTCTGTTGCGAAGCCTGTATATAAGTGCCATCAATGTCCTTTTACCCTTGCAGTTTCTTAACTCAACACACAATGATTCAATGTCTTCTGATCCTATGTCACATTTGATTTGATGCCGTTGTTTACCTGTGGAGCCTTTACTTGCCTTCCTATCCCCCCGGTATAACGTATAACCTGGGACATTGAGCTTACAACTACAACCATCGCTCAGCCACGATTCACTGATGGACACAACATCATAACGGAAATCTGTAATATTTCAACAAGATCATCCACAGTATTTATTATATTACGCACATTTAGATACAACACCTTGAGTACCACTTTTGCGATCCTTTCTGATTATGCATCCCTAATGATTTGACACACAGCCTGCTGGCTGTCAATTAAGTCCCATCACCTGCGTAGGAGCTATAAAAGAAGGATAAGCCATTATTAAATGCCGGAGCAGACTCTTAATCCTGCTCCTATGTCTTATAGTCTTATGGTCTCCTTATGGTCTTAATAATAGATTGCGGCATCCTTCTATGACTAAGATCTCTCTCTCCTCTCTCTCTCCTCTCTCTCTCTCTCTCTCTCTCTCTCTCCTCTCTCTCTCCTCATCTCTCTCCTCTCTTCTCTCTCTCTCTCTCTCTCTCTCTCTCTCTCTCTCTCCTCTCTCCTCATCCCTGACCCCCGGCACATGGCAGGGAACTTACCATCCAGGTGTCTCCTGTCTGTTCCCCTCTCTACTGAGTTCCCTATCACGACCGCTCTTTTCTACTCTTTCTTTCCTTTCTGCACCACGGACCCAAGCTCAATGCCCGTATCCCGGTCGCCGTGACATTCTCCCGGCTGGTCATCCTCCACAAAAATATTTAAAGCGGTATACTTACTTTTGAAGGGTTTTCCCACAGGGGTGTAATGCTCTAACTGCCCATTTAAATTTGTCCTGGCAGTTACCCAGCTACTCGCCTTCTGCAACTGCGGGGTGACTACTTCCTTGTAACTTTGATGAATTGTATCCCCGCTGTGCTCACATTTAGGGAATGCCTGCAGATCACCCGGGAAACAGGGATAGAAAACGTGATCGGCAACCCTCTTGGTGATCTCTTGGTAACTGTGTCATAGCTTCCGCAATAGAACGATTGGCAATGAGGGGACGCGGTGCATGTTCATTGTCAGCAGGCCGCCTTTTAAGTGATTCGCAAGTGTTTGCTCAAAAAGAAAATCCAGATGTTCAGAGTGTATATCCAAACATCTGGACAAGGGAACGAAGTGCAATATTGCAACGTTTGTTGATTATCAGGGTTATCAGGACAGTGTAGATTGACCGAGCTGATGTTCACTGGTTACCAAAACGGGCAGTGATACAAAATACCGAATAAAATATGGAGAAATGTGAGGTCATGTGTAGAAAATATTCAAAATTGGAGTCTCTTTCAATGGCGAAAGGGTGAGGTCATGTGTGCAAGTTCATGTTGAAGTTTATTGCCAGTTAACCATACACACGTACACAAACGGAACACCCTGCCTCTGAGGCCAAGGTGAAAAACACAGTAGATAAAGCCATGCACATTAAGTACAGTAACGCTCTGGCACATGCAGTCAGAAAATAGATATTAGCACTAGGGTCTAAGTGGCATGGCCTGAAGATTGACCGGTTGACATGAAATGTGAAGTGTATGTTTATGTAAGGCAAAACAATATTTATTTATGCATATATTTATATATGTATTTACAAACTGTGTATCTACGTATACAGTTTGTCTTATTTTGCACATTGGTTGTTTATCCGTCTTAGTGTTTAGCTTTTCATTGCTTGATTCGCATTCCTTTCTATCTGCTGTGAATGCCCGCAAGCCAATGAAACCCCGGGGTTGTACAGTATGTGATGACTTACAGCACTTTGATAGTCAATTTATGTTGAACTTTGAATTTTATAATCCCAAGCCTGTGACTCCGGTCTAATTTATATGCCTCAATTTATATGCCCGGATGTTGATGGCGAAGTAAGGTCGTGGAATGTCACGGGTTGGTGGTCAGATCTTTTCCTGTTGACAGAGGCCATTGCTGGAACTAATGTAGTCAGTCTGATGTTTGCTCCTACCAGCCTTGTTTGACTACTTTCGGAGTCTTGTTCCATGCCTCAATATCTCACTGTCGGAAAATAACATGAATAGGGTTTTAGATGAACGTTCTCGGACGTAAACGGCGATTGTCTATTTCCCGGCATAGATGCTGCCAGACGCGTTCAGTCCTTCAGCTCTTTCTGTGTTGCTCCAGATTCCAGCATCTGCAGGCGTTTGCATCACCGGTGCAATTATTGCTGAACATCCCTAATTCCTGTCTGATGTTACCTGGAAGCTTCACTGTCGACAGGAGCACTCCTAATGCCCTGCTGCGTAGATTGCGTTCCGCTGCAACCCCTTTGCACAATGACTGACCCCAATGTCTGACGTTAAGTGAAATTCTGCCCAGTCCCGCTTTAGAGACTATAGAGGAAAAAAAAACACTTGTCGTTTGGGAGTTACGCATTTCAGTGACATCCTTTAGTCCCTCACAAGCAAAGCAGTGACCCGTTTTCTGCAGGAATGACAGCTTCTCAGATTAGAACCGATGCATTGTCGAGGTAATTCTGGGATGGCATAGAGACTTTGTAGAAGTTTGATGTGACCTTGAAAGGTTTTGTTCTCAGTAGCCATTCTGAGCAGAGTCAAGGGCCGAGTGCCACCACCACCCACACTTATTGTTCCTGAGGGAAGCAGCCGAAACAGTGTCTAAAATCAGTTTAGCCTGAGTATTGTCCGAAGTTCTACAGGCCTGGATATGTGAAACAACTGAGGATAAAACATTCTTGAAATTAGGAGTGAAGGTTTTAAAAACAGCAAGGTGGCCATTCACAGGTTCCGAAAGTCAGCAAGTCAATCTCCGCCCACCTTCTTTCCCTCGCGCGGCCCAGTCATTTACATCCTAATTAATAAACAGACACGGAGACCCCAGTTAGTAGACTCTGGAACCGGAGTGGAACCACTCTGGAACCACTTCGTGGTTACCGAAGTTTGCAGAACAGCGCACGGTTCGGTCGGAATTTTTCGGTTGTCTGCACCTGTCCGGAGGAATGTCCCCAGCGCTGCATCTCTTGTGGGTTCTGCTGGTCCATTTATCAGGTGATAGTAGGACTGGTTCACGCACGAATTATCCGTTTAAATTGGGATTGCTGCTGATTTTTATTTTGCTCCAAGTCACCAAGTGGTTTTATTCTGTTTTATTGCAGATATCCACGCGGCCCCTGTGCTCAATCAGACCCCAATGTCCGGACCTGTTTCCGCCGGACAAACCGTCCGCTTCGAGTGTCGGATACAGAACGGTAATGTTGGACGTTACGAAACGTATTGGTACCGACAGGGTCCTGGGGAGAGACCGGAAGAGGTATTAGAACATGAGACAGACAATGATATATTCCGAGGCCCAGGGATCACAGACTGTTTTCAGTCGTCCAGAGACACCTCCAGCAACAGTCACATCCTGGCCGTCAGCAGTTTGGAGCCCCGGGATTCCGCCGTCTATTACTGTGCAGCGTGGGATAGTGGAATTATCATCGGTCCAGGCACCAGCCTGGATATCAAGAGTAAGTGACTCCCTCATTCTGTTACAAACAATTCCTACTACAGCCACCCTCATTCCATACAGCTGGATAAAATCCCGTCCAGGGAAGGCCTGGGGGAGGTTCCATCCTTTTCTGTCTGGCACAAGAGGCCGTTCAGCCCGTCGAGTAGTCCCAAGAATCAAATTAAGGATCGTTTGACATGTGAACACAGTTTTTGTTGGGCACTTTTGATCTCCTTCAGTTGGTGTAGCGGAATTCCATACTTTCCGACCTCATTGCTCTTTAACACAATAGGCCGCGTGGATTGTATTATTGGTATTGGTTTATTTTTGCCGCTTTTCACAGGATGGCATGAAAAACTTGTCTTGCATCGTGTCCATAAGGATCACATCACGTGATCCTTATGGACACGATGCAAGACAAACTTTTCATACCATCCTGTGAAAAGCGACAGGGCATTGAGTTAAACACAGCTTAATGTAGAATAAAATGTAACAGTCACAGAGGGAGTGCAGTGCAGGTAGAGAAGTTGCAAGGTCAGAAGGATGTAGATTGTGAGGTCAATCGTCCATCTTATCGTACCAGAGAACCATTCAATAGTCTTATTACAACGGAGCCTCTGTTGTGTCAAATTAAACCAATCCCTGCTGTCTACAAACACTCCATACCCCTCCATTCTCAGCACATTCATGTGTCCGTCTAACAGTTTCTTAGACGTCCCTATCGTATCTGCCTCCTCCACATCATGCACCCACCACCCTGTATAAAAGTAAACATGCACCGAACTTCTCCAGTAAATTTCACTCCTCTCGGCTAAGATTTCCGCCCTGGGGAAAAAATCTTGACTGTCGGTCCTATCGCTCTGTCCCATACTGTCTTGAGTAACGTTCGTACATAATTTGGGGAAATGATCGCTATCACAAGCATGACATCTGCCCTTCCCTCTTCATTCACCACATCTGAGAACATGTTTGTCGCGAATATTGCATAATATTTCTGGGTGCGGTAAATATCGGACCACAGGGCAGGATGTTCACAGTTTCAGGTTAACGCAATTCAGAGTCTGTGATTAAGAACCGTGTCAATATGATTGTAGAAAACACAGGAGAAGAACATCAGACTTTAAAAATAATACACACTAGGGGAAGGTGCTGAGTAGAAAGCAGACTGGTCACAGAGTCGAGCGGCAATAGACCTGGTTATTAGGGGTTCGGAATGCAATCTCAGTCTGAACGAGTGGTTTCACCTCTTCCCGCTTCTTACTGGCTCACAGGCCTGCTCTTTTTTCCATCATTTCCTCTTCAGTCACTGGGTACCGAGTCCTGGGTGTGCACTGAGCTTTCCCGAACTCGGGACATCCTAAGGAGCCTTCATTATATTATCAACTGAAGGTGTAGTATTCTCAGTTATTGCCCTAAGAGTTCAAAATTTGGGGATTTATTGGAGAACAACAAAAAACTTGTCTCAATAAAGGGACCAATCATATGGGCAAGGTGTGGGGATTTAGCGAAGAGGTTGAGTAGTGTTGAAGTTATCTTTTAACAGAATGCAGTACTGAGAGCAGAGTGGATTCAAAAACATTTTTGAAACAAATGATGTCACGTCGTAACCGTGCAAGGCTGCGAATAATCCGGGCAACTCTTCACTTATAGGTTTCTACCCGAGGAGTCAAATGTGCTGTATAGAGTGTCCCAATGCCTGTGTTAATTTCGGCGCTGTTGTTTCTATCTCGGAAAAGTCCATGAAATAATATTGTTTCTATTCCTCTTCTTCTCCCCTCTCACACAGGTAGCGAGTCCCGGGAGCCCTCAGTTCTCCTGCTCCCTCCCTCTCCGGAGGAGACGCGCTCGGGTTCGGTCACTCTCTCCTGTCTGGTGAGTGGTTTTAAGCCGGGCTTGGTAGCGCTACGCTGGACCGTGGATGGAGTCGAGACGGAGAGCGGGGTGACGACAGGCGCCGTGTCCCTGGACACCGACCAGACCTACAGACTGAGCAGTTGCCTGCGGGTTCCCGTCGCTGCCTGGAACAAGGGCTCGAGCTATTCCTGCAGCGTGAGCCACAGCTCGCTGAGCTCGCCGCTGCGCAACACCATCTCTTCGTCCGCCTGTGCGCAGTGAGAGTGTGCCGGCTGGCAGCACACGCGGATTATTTGCTCTTGTTTAATGCATTGAAGCAATAATTGGGTCAGTGCAGCAGCCCATTGCAATGTCATTGTGTAGTAATGTTCGCTTATGGAAACAGGCAGAATGTTTAACAATTTCAGAGCAGTTGGTAATAAAAATCCATCTTTTGCGACGGAGATTTCTGAGTAGAATTGTCCCCACTGTGCTGTGTCCGAACTACCGCTCTGTGTAGACTCAGGAGCGATCTCCTGTACAGTCACTGGATTCGTGTAAAACAACTCTAAATAAAAGAGGAAACAGCGGTAGATGTATCGTGTCTTGTCTTTACTCGTTGCTGGCAGTAGGTTAGGGGGAATGTTCGCGGATAACGTGCCGTCTCGGAGCCTCAGTCAGAATGACAATTAAATCAACTCCGACATCTTATTCGGCTTTTTGCTGTCTGTGTCCTGACCGTGCTTCGTCCATCGGAACTCACCGCCCACCCCAACCCCAACCCCGCCATCACCGGAACTTATATTCCTCTTCATCCTTCACTTTTGCTCTTCATTTACAACCATCCCTGTGGGAGGGAGATCAACATTCTCACTGTGTTTTGGCCAAGTCTTACCACCATTGGGAGTGTGGCAGTTTAGGGATGTTTCCCCGTGACTTGATCATTCTCTCCATCGCTACCGTCAGTTCCTGAATGACGGCCATCGACGTCACTTCCCGCTCAGACACCACGGTCTCCACCCACCACACCCACACCCACACGTTAGCTTCTGTAGCTCATGGTTATTTTCAAAGTTAAAGGTAAATTTGTTATCAAAGTATGTCTCCATCTTCGTATGCGACCATGGGTTTCATTTTCTTACAGGTTTTCACAGTAGAATAAAGAAGTACAATAGATGCAATGAAAAACTACACACAAAGACAGAAACACAAAGACGAAGATATGAATAAATAAGTGGATAGATAGAAAAATAGACAGATATATAAATAGAACATGTATGAATGATAAATCAATTACATTCAATCAATCATAAATATATAAACGAACGGATAAAGGGATAATAGTTAAATACATAAATAATACTGAGGACATAAGTTTGAAAGTGAGTCTATAGATCGTGAAATCAGTTCAGAGATGTGTGATTAAAGTCATCAACTTTGTTTCAGGAGCCTGATGATTGAACTCTTCCTGAAGTCTGTAGTGCGGTATCAAATACTAATTGTCAGATGCGAGAGAGTTGTTGAAGAGCGAAACAAGTGTAAGATGACTACAGAGACACGGTTAATTACGTTAAAGGTTTATATTGTCTGATCAAGGGCGTAGTCTTTATAGAGAGTGTGACTGGGAAGACGACTGCCAATGTTAGCTCCACACACACACACACACACACACACACACACACACACACACACACACACACACACACACACACACACACACACACACACACACACACACACACACACACACACACACACACACACACACACATAATTAAGTAACATGTCGCACAAATTATTTGCCGTTGCCTGCCCTGCTAAGTTTTTCAAGAATTTGGTGTAGACATCTCACTTCGTCATTAATGAGGTTTTTATGTTGGTTGGATTGTTTTATGTACTATACAGAGCAACGTGCGCGATATTAGAGAAAATAAACCCTGCCCATACGACAGAAGTCAAATGAACATTCAGGCAAATGACTCCCACAGTTGGTTTACTGGAACAATTAACATGTTTAACTTTTTAAAATATCTTTGAAAATACTGGGACAGTCAAGCCCATTATAAAGCACTAAAACAGAAAAAATTAATGAACATAAAATAAAATACATTTAATCTTATAAAATATTAGCTTTATTTGCTGTACGCAGAAACAAACATACAGTGCGGTTTGCATCAAATCAAATCAATAAGGATTATGCTGGGGACAGACCGGAATTGTCAGCACGCTTTCGGCGACAACATGTATTTATTTGGTGTTTACGCATTTACCTATCTATCTGTCTTTATATCTATTTGTTTAACTGGCTGTCTCTGTATGCATGTATGTATGTATGTAGGTATCTATCTACAGATTTATTTATTTATTCATTCACAGATACAGTGCGTAACAGACCATTCTGACCGAACGTGCCGCACCGCCCAGCAATGCATTGTTTTGACTGAAGCGCAATCACAGGACAATTTACAATAACCAACTAACCTACTAACCGGTATTTCTTTTGACCGTGAAGGGAAACCAGAGAACCTGGAGGATGGTGCACCTGTCAGTATCTCCGGCTGAATTTTGTCTTTTTGTGTGTTTTCTCCCTAGCCTTCAGTCTGTGGTTTTGTACTGCCATGTGCTCGCTTGTTTTCATGCCCCATAAGCCTCTGTCCCCGCTCCATTATTGCCTGTTTTGCTGCTACTCTTGTCTCATTGTACCCCACCTAACATCTGCCTCTCTGTTTATTACTCAGTGTATTTTAGTCCTACGTTTTGATCTGTTTGTTGCCAGATTGTGCCAATGAATTTTCACGAGCCTTTCCAGCATTCGTCTCTGTACTCTGCCCGTCTGAATATCGCTTTTGCCTGTTTCCCGATTCTGGCTTTTGGATTTCTCTGGATGTTTTGATCTCTGTCTGAACTTTGACACCGACTTTGTTTGCACCTCGGATTTGTTACTCAATTAATATCGCAGTGTGCACAGTACTGGGTCTGCGATTGGATCCCTGCTCCAGCGTCCTGACAGCACCTTAAACTCTATAACTGTAATGTGAGTGTTGTAGATAATTGGAAAATTTCATGAAAATTTTCATAGCCTTTATTGAAAAGCGCCTGAAATACACACGCAGAGAGGATTTATTGCACATTTGTAATAATCGTTTAAACATTATGGTTTACTGAATGACAAATAATACTGCGTATAATACCTGAAGACTGCCCATTGGAAAGGTGAACGCTAATGTAGTGGCGATAGGAGACAGCCATACACCGGGATGCAATCTGTAAACCATATTCAACAACCAAAAAATGGTGAGGTGCGCTTTCCTACAACGCTTATTATCCCCTCTTTGAGCCCCCAACATATGACGGGAAGTACCACAGCATTAGGACCAGTACTGTTGAGATGGGGAACAACTTCTTCCCCCAAGATGTGAGACGGCTGAACTCTCTGCGACCAACCAGGAGTCTCAATAGCATTACACAGCTTGTTTTCCGTCGTACGTCGTAATTGCATCTTATGTTGAATGTTAATTTTCCGATTATCTGTCAATATGTGTTAAGTTATTTGACGTAATATTATTTTCTGTTTTGTTTGTGAATCATATGCACCTTGTTGTGCATCTGGTCCGGAGGAACAATAGTTCGTTTGATTGAATAACTATGAATCTGAACTTCAAGCCGTCAGTGAAGGTAAATATATTTAGCACAATGAGGGTTATAAAGTAATCAGTCTTCAAGTTGGCCTCAGAATGCGCCGAGAAATGGCGTCCTTTGCGAGCATCTCCGATGGCAATGGTCAAAAATTCCCATTTAGGACTGCTACAGTCATTGATGCGTCTGCAAGTAACATCGGCGAACTCCATTGCGGCTGCTTGATCCTCCAAGTGTTTCCAGCATTCTCTACTTCTCTTGATGTTTTATCGTGCTTGCAAAATCCACTTGCGTAACAATATACATCTGGACATCTGGTGGGTGGAGATGTACGTAAGACTAGACGACCAAATGACAAAGGAACAGATAAGGCCATCGAGTCTGCTCCAGCATTCCATCATGGCGGATCCCGGATCCCACTGAACCCCATACACCTGCCCTCTTGCTATATCGTTTGATGCCCTGACCAATCAGTAAACCATCAACTTGCGCCTTAAATGTACCCACGGTCTGGCCCCCACTGCAGTCTGTGGTCGAGCATTCCACGCAATTACCACTCTCTGCCTTTACTTCTGTTCTAAATGGTCGCCTTTGTGCGACTGTGCCCTACAGCTCTGCATACCCCTACCTTAGGAAACATCATCTCCACATCCAGCATATCTAGTACTTCCAACATTCGGTTGGCTTCAGTAAGATCCCCCCCGCAATCATCTAAATTCCAGTGAGTATTGACCCAAAGCGGCCAAACTCTCTTCATATGTTAATCCCTTCATTCACGGAATCATCCTCGTGAACCTCCTCTGGACTATGTTCAATGACAGCACATCCTTTCGGTGATATGGGGCCGAAAACTCATGTCAATACTCCAAGTGCGGGCTGACTAGTGACATAAAAGTTCAGCATCATCTCCTTGTTTTTATATTCTTTTCCCCTTGAAATAAGTGCCAATATTGCAAATGCTTTTTTACCACAGACGCAATCTGTAAATTAATGTTCTGCGAGTCTTGCAGGAGGACTCCTAAGTCCCTTTGCACCCCTGATGTTTGAAACCTTAGCCCATTTAGATAATAATTTGCACTAATGTTCATTTTACCTAATTACAGTATCATATAATTCTCAACACTATTCCGCTTGCCACGTTTTTGCTCATTCTTTCAATTTGTCTGTCGTGCTGTAATCACATTGCTTCCTCAGCACTACCTACCCTCCACCTTTCTTCGTCTCATCTACAAACTTTGCCACAAAGCCATCAATTCCATTATCTAAATCACTGATTAACAATGAGAAATCTTGCAGTCCAAGTATTGACCACGGGCAGCCTATCAGAAAAATTCTCTTTTACTCCCACTGGCGGCCTCCTGCCTGTCAGCCATTCCTCTATCAATATTTTTCGTGTAACACCCTAGGATTACATTTTGTTAAGCAGCCTCGTGTGTGGTACCTCATCAAACGCTTTCTGAGAAACCAAGTAAATGACATCCACTGTCTGTCCTTTTGTCCGCACTGCTTGTTGCTTCCCCGACATTGCTGGTTGCTTCCCCGAAGAACGAAGAGATTTGTGCAGGATTTCCCCTTGCAGAAACCATGCTAACTTTGACTACAGTTACAGGCAGGTGGTCACACCGGGGCCACGGGAGGTAGACAGGCGGGTCACGGTTAGGAGGGGGAAGGGGAAGAGTCAGGTACCAGAAAGTACCCCAGTGGCTGTACCCCTTGACAATAAGTACTGTTTGAGTACTGTTGGAGGAGACAGTCTACCTGGGGGAAGCAACAGTGGCCGTGTCTCCGGCACAGAGTCCGGCCCTGTAGGCCAGAAGGGTAGTGAAAGGAAGAGGAAGGCAGTAGTAATAGGGGAATCGATAGTTAGGGGGTCAGATAGGCGATTCTGTCGACGCAATCAGGAGATCCGGATGGTAGTTTGCCTCCCTGGTGCCAGGGTCCGGGATGTTTCTGATCGCGTCCAAGATATCCTGAAGTGGGATGGTGAGGAGCCAGAGGTCGTGGTACATTTAGGTACCAATGACATAGGTAGGAAAAGGGAAGAGGTCCTGAAAGGAAAATATAGGGAGTTAGGAAGGCAGTTAAGAAGAAGAACCGCAAATGTAGTAATCTCGGGATTACTGCCTATGCCATGCGACAGTGAGAGTAGAAATAAAATGAGGTGGAGGATAAATGCGTGGCTGAGGGATTGGAGCATTGGGCAGGGATTCAAGTTTCTGGATTATTGGGACTTCTTTTGGGGCAGGTGTGTCCTGTACAAAAAGGATGGGTTACACTTGAATCCTAGGGGGACCAATATCCTGGCGGGAAGGTTTAATAGAGTTGTTAGGGAGGGTTTAAACTAATTTGGCATCTGGGACCCTGACACCTGGGAGGCAAACTACCATCCGGGTTTCTTTCCTGCGTCCACAGAATCGCTTGTTTGACCACCTATCTATAGAGTCCCCTATCACTACTGCCTTCCTCTTCCCTGCCCTGCCTTTCTGAGCTACAGGGCAAGACTCTGTGCCAGAGGGACGGCCACCGCCGCTTTCCCCAGGTAGGCTTTCTCCCCTCCCCACTGCAGTAATCAAATGGGAGTACTTGTTGTCAAGGGGTACAGCCACAGGGGTAATCTCTAATACCTGACTCTTCCCCTTCCGCCTCCTGACTGACACACTTATCTGTCTCCTGTGGCCCCGGTGTGACCACCGGCCTGTATCTCCTCTCTATCACCTCATCGCTCTCCCTGACTTGGCGAAGGTCATCGAGCTGCATTTCCAGTTCCCTAACTCGGTCCCTTAGGAGCTGCTACTCGACACACCTGGTGCAGCAATGGCCGTCCAGGAGGCTGGGTGACTCCGGGACCGCCCGTATCTGACACCGAAAGCAGAAAACTGGCCTCACACATATACCTCCTACCATGCCTCGCCTCGTTACCGCCTAAGCCCACTGAGCCAGCGCCCTATCACTCTCTGCTGCCTCTCACTCCGCTGTATGTAGCGGCCTTCATTTTAAACTTTTCGCGTTCTGTTGGCTGACATCACACGCCTGCGCAGTCACGCCTCTCTTTAACCCGTGTGGTAAAAAAAAACTCACTCGCTCCAAAAAAGCAGCAGTTCACTCGCAGCCGTCTTGCTCTGAATTAAAGAAAACTGTTGAAGATTCCTTGACTTTTTAAACCTTTCGCGTTTTGCCCCCGTTCCGTATCTAACTTGGACCCACATAGACTCAGTTGGCAATCACTCCATGATTTCCTCATTTTCTGCAGCCGTGATCTCTGATCAGCAGTGCCACACCCCTACCTCTTTTGCTCCCACTCTATCGTTTCTGAAACATCTAAAGCCTGGCTCTCCAAGTAACCGTTCCTACCCTTGAGCAATCCAAGTCTCTGTAAAGACCGCAACATCATCGCTTCAAGTACTGATCCACGCTCTAAGCTCATCCGCTTTGCTCATGGTGTTTCTTGCATTAAAATAGTCACATCTCAAATCATCAGTCTGATCTATCACCAGCCTATCGTCCCTCTAGCACTGCCTCCAAGCTTTCCCTGATTGTGAGCCAATCGCCTCTACTTCCTTCTTCACTGTTCGGTTCCCAACCCCGAGCAATTCTAGTTTAAACTCTCCCCAAGAGTAAACCTTCCTGCCAGAATATTGATCCCTCTGGGAATGAAGTGCATCCGTCGTTTTTTGTACAGGTCACGTCTGTCCCAACTGAGACCAGACTCTGTGCCAGAGGCGTGGCCACTGTTGCTTTCCCCAGGTAGGCCGTCTACCCACTCCCCACAAACAGTACGCAAATATGAATACATTGTTCAGGGGGACAACCACAGGGGCAGTCTCTAGTATCTGACTCCAATTGTGAGCCAATCACCTCTTCCTCCTTTTTTACTGTGCGGTCTCTAACCCTCAGCAATTCTAGTTTAAACTCTCCCCAAGAGCAAACCTCCGTGCCATGATATTGATCCTTCTGGGAATCAAGAGCATCCCGTGTTTTTGTATACATCACGCCTGTCATAAACGAGGTCCCAATGATCCAGAAATCAGAATCCCTGCCCCCTGCTCCAATCCCTCAGCCACGAATTTATCCTCCAGCTCACTCTATTCTTGTACTTACTGTCGCTTGGCACAGAAGCTCGACACGACTGCCTTTGAGGTCCTGCTTCTCAACTTCCATCTTATCTCCCTGTAGTCTAATTTCAAGGCCTCCTCCCTTTTCGTACCTATGTTGCAGGTAACACGACCTCTGGCCGTTCAACTTCCAACTTCGGGATATCGTGGACGCGATCAGAATTATCTCGGATTCTGGCCCCTGGGAGGCAAACTACCATCCGTGTTTCTTTCCCTCGTCCACAGAATTGCCTGTCTGACCTCCTAGCTACAGAGTCCCCAATGACTGCTGCCTTCTTCCTTTCCTTATCTTTCTGAGGCACAGGACCAGACTCTGTGCCAGAGGCGCGGCTACTGTTCCTCTCCTCAGGTAGGCCGTACACCTCCACTCCCCCCCCCACCCCCAGTTTCCTTCTCGCGCTAATAGTTACCGCGTTAAGACGGTTCCGTTGAGTCGTATATTCAGTGAAACGGTTTGGAAAGAGCTCAGCGGGGTCTCACGAGTATGCAGAACGGGGAGTCTCATCCTCCGAGACGGGACTATTCGTCCCGCGGGGATCGTGGCGTTTCCTGGCGACTGTTGAGAACAGCTTTACGGATCAAAGTGGCCAACTGCCCGCTTACCGCGTCTGTGTCACTGGGACTCAGTCGCCGCCTTCTGGAAGAGGGTTGAGTGGAGGAAATGGAAAATACGGGGCCCCTTGTTTTCCAAGAAGCTGCCGGGAAAGGAAACAGCCGCTTGAAGGGGCATTGTCCCTCCTCCAGACAAGCCGGTGCAAAAGAAAGTCTTGACTGCTGCGGCTTCAGCGGACAACGAGCACTTCTTTAGAAATTCAGTCGGTAGAATGTGAAAGGGCCACTCCACTCTGTCTGAATTCAATCACCATTCAACAGTTACGCATTGCCACTCCGGCAAACCTCTCCTTCCCATTAAAGGGTCAGGGTCATCATTCACCTGGTCTCTCATACGTCTGTGGATGGCCTACCGCAAAGGGACAACGAACTACCATAATCTCCTAGCTCGCGATTGAAGAGAGATCCGAGGCAACTTTCAAAGGAACTGGAGGAACTAATCGGGTCAGGGCGTATCTTTGAAGGGAGGTGGACAGTGGACATTTCGCTTCAAGACCCTTAATCTATGTAATGAAGACAGATTGTCCCCGAAATCTACAGCCCCAGTTTCCCACGTTAACATGATGTTATCAAATTAAATAAAGGTATTATTAAATATTGGCATCAGTATTAGTTTATTGTTGTGACATGTACCAAAGCAGAGTGAAAAACTTGTCTAGGATGCTGCTTAGAGAGATGAAATCATTACACAATGCAATAAGGTAGTGTAAAATAATTACAATGCAGAATAAAGTGCAACAACTACAGACAAAGTGCAGTACGGGTAAACAATGAAGTGCAAATAATATCCAGGTAGATTGTAAAGCCAGAATGCCATCTGTGTTGCCCTTAAGGCATTTGTTTAGTTTATTACATTTTCGCTTCATTAATTCTTTTGTAATTATTTTCTTGTTAAAGTTAAGGTTGCTGAAAGTAAATTCATTGTGATGTATCGCGGCATGCGATGACGTCACACCCGGTTTCGCCGCGTCTTGTAGGAAAATATCGGTTTGGAGAAATGGGAAGGAGGGGGCTTGTGTGTGCAGGATCAGCGCGAGAAAAGTTTCATTCTACGCACTAAGAAATATCATAGAAGCAACGCCGTAAGTTCATAAGACAATCGATATGTTGGAGTAAAAATGTTAACGCTGATTCTGCTAAAAGTAATGACGGTTGATAAAGTTTATTTTCTTGTGCTATTGAAAACGTTGCTGGACAGTTTGTGTTGAAGTGTATTTAAAGCTGTTGATGGCGTAGGTAGATTCTGACTGTATGTTGTACTTTAATGAGACTTTAATGTAATACAGTTTGTTGTAGTTTTACTTTTACAAGTATTTATGATGTAAATGTGATGCCAAGAAGGAAACAAATACTGTATATATTTTGTATTGTTTTATCAACAGTTTTCACCACACGTTAATGTGGAAGAGTGAACAGTAAGCTTTCTGTGTAAATATTGGTCGGTGTCTTTTCAAAGCTGCAACATCGATTAGAAAAACACTTCGTTGCGTATTAAACAACTTTGGAACGCAGGAGGCGTGAAGCATGTTAGAAATGTCCTCGCCTGCCTCCATCACAAACATCTGCACCTGTAAACATCGCCAAACCACTTCATCAAACACTTCTAGATTTAAAATTAACCCCGATAAGGTAGCCGCCCAGCCAACTGTATGTACTTCTCTGGAGGAAGACTTCCTGTCCTAATTAGGCCTTCATGATAAATCTAACCAGAGTCCTGTCTATAGTCTCACACACCAGAGTTAGCACTATGTAGAGTGCTTGGAGTGTGGTCTGACCAACGCGAGTAAGCGTGTCTATTTTTTATGTGTTTGCAAACCGCGTTCCATCTGCGTGTACCTGGCCCCGAGTAAACAGGAAACCCGCAGAACGCCTCTACCTTTTTCCAATATAACCAAACATTTACTAATAAGCATTAAGTTTGATTCTCATCAATTACAAAGGATCTCGCCCCCTCCCTTGCGCCAACTTTACAGACCGATGAACACGCGTCTGCGATTAACACCCGGAGTTTAACTCGGTCACGAACAATGAGATGCTGCGCGGTCTTCGCGCTCTCTTACTTTGTGCAAGGTGAGCGACCCGAGTTTCGAGAAGAGAAGAGCTTGGCCGGCTAGTTTAGAGGGAATGCTGATCGTTAATTAACTGAAGGGATTTGGTAGAATAAATAAGTGGATTCTAATACCGGAGGGCATGCATTTAAGTTGAAATGGTGTAGTTTCGAAGGAGATGTGAAGGGCAGATAATGGTGGTGTCTGGAATGCGCTGGGGAGGTGATAGAGGCAGACACATTAGGGACTTTTGAAATACGTTTCGATAGGCGCATTGATGCGAGGAAAGTGGACGTTGTGTCAACAGAAGAGATTAGATGGCCACTTGATTATTAATTTAATTGGTTCGGCACAAAAGGGCCCGTTACTCTGCTGTACTGTTCCATATTCTATGTCCATATTTTTGTTTAACTACCGATACCGATAATCAGAGAAAGTGGAAGGTAGAATTAGGAAGTTAGATTACGCTGGAGAGAAGGTGCGGTAAATTAATTCCCACCTCACCAGGGAATGAAATAACTGGAAGGATTTCCAATGGAGTTTTAAGAAGGGGATTTAGATACAATTATGAGAGTAGAGCAGCTGGTAATACAATTAACTGTAGAGACTGAGCATGCTGCTATTTCTGTGTTCCAACGTCTCAATTCGTAAAAAGATGGCGCGAGGTTGAAGTCGCTGTGTTATCAGTGAGAGGACCACTCTGTGATCAAATCTTCCTTCTCTCAGTTTCTGTGTCTCAGGCCGCCTTGTTCCAGTCTCCGCCGATTCAGACCGTCCGTGTCGGAGGTCGAGCCATCCTGAATTGTAGCCGGGACCTCGGTGTGCTTGCTTCTATAAACTGGTATAAACGGAGCGACCAAAGGCATCTGCAGTTCGTGTGCAGGGTGGGCAGCTTCGTGAAAGCGCAGGGGAGGTTTTCGGGGAAAGTGGACGAAAAATCGGCCACTTACTCCCTGGAGATTGAAAACGTCCAGCAAAATGATTCCGGGATCTACTTCTGCGCAGCCCAGCTCTATGGCCAGTTCGGGAATGGATCCAAACTAGTGGTCACAGGTAAATCGTCGTAACAAGTTCATACATTTCTGCTGATGCTGGGATTCTTTTCTATAGTCCATCATCCCTACTGGGCATAGACGCAGAAAGCAGCTCGTCAGAGTCTTCTATCCTGGGCCACTTTCAAATTGTCCCAGTGTGTAGCCCATTTTCGAACGTCTTTCTTCTCCCAGGGAGCTTCTGTTTGCGTTACTGTAGCACTGAAGTTTTACGGGATGGGGTTACGAACCCCATGCCCAACCCTACCCCTTTTGTAGCTGGGCTTAGGACTGTATATGGCGGCGTTTTGCTAGAGACCAGAGGGTACGTAGAGGGTATAATTAATACATTCACAAATGAGACGGGAATTTGTGATGCTGTTGGAAGTGCGGAGATTAGGCTTGAACTACAGAGTGATACTGCTGAGGTTAATTGTATAATTTAGAGATGCAGCACGGCATCAGCCACTTTCAATTATGAGTTAATCATCACGTCTTTAGAATGTGGGAAGAAATCGGAGCTCTCGGAGGAACTCCACGCGTTCTCGTACTAACCCCTTACAGGTACCGACGGGGACTGAACAGTTGGCTCAGTAAAGCGTTGCCATAACCGCTACGCTACCGTGCCACCCCTAAATGTGGTCAAAGCAATGGTAGATGTAACTGAAATCTGAGAAATTTGAGGCGAAGTGTTTTGGAAGCTCGGGAACAGATATAATGAACAGCAGTAGCAAAGGAGACTTGGAGACAAGTTGGTGAAGTAAACGTACCAAATACTTGTCTTCAGTTGCCGCGGAATAGAATCTAAGAGCAAGGAAGTGGGTATATTCAAACTGTGTAACACATTAATCAAACCAAAATTGGAGTCGTGTGTTAAAATTGGAGCCAGGACGTTAATTGGAGCAAGAGAGCGATTGCGCTGGAGAGGATGCAGAGAGGATTCACCAGTTTTGCGTCCTCGAAGTTCTCGAATAGTTAATGTTCTTTATAAAATATTCAGGTCGGATCTTTTAGATCCGACAAGAGAGGTCTTTAATTAAGCGTGTAGGTTATCAATGAGGAAAGGAATGCTACTTAACCATACCTAAGTGAATGAAATTTGTGATAAGACCATAAATTATCTCAGCAGTTTCATGGCAGATGTATTTTCCCTCTCGATACCATTCTCCTGCCTTCTCCCCGTAACCTTTGACACCCTTAGTAATTAAGATCCTATCAACCTCTGCTTTAAATATTGGTCTGTTTAGCCCCCTGTGGCAATGAATTCCAAAGATTCACCACCTTCTGGCTCGTCAGTCTGAAAAAGTGTCAGCTGGGGAGCGGTTTTGGAATAGTGGCCGTGACTCCACATATTTCAGGTGGAGTTATATTTCAAGAAAATATAAGTTCGCATGAACCAGAAATAAACCTCTTAAACTGGGCAAAATCCATGTTCGTTAATATTAGAGAGGAGCTGGATAGAGTTCAATTGAAGCACCCGCTTGCCGGTAAGTCCCTATGTGTATGGAAGAAATAGGAAGAACTCATGCCCAACATGCTCCTGTAAGTGTAAAAGGAAGAGGTCATAATCTCAGTGAACTATGGACGACAAGGTTTTTGAGGATGGATAAAAATTTAAAAAAAAATGAAATGTATGTTACGTATAGAAAGTTAAAGTCGATCGAAGCCCTTCCTGGTATCAAAATGGAAAGCGATGCTTAAAAGGCAGATTAAGTAAAGTCACAAAATATCAATGGCAAGTAGATACGAGTTTATCTGCAAGCCACCTAAAAGTGTACTAAGGGTGAAAGATCATCCAAGGGAATATTAGAGCCCATTACCAGCAACGGACGAATCTGTCTTTGGTGCTAGAAGGTATTGGAATTAAATGAGCACACTTCATCAGAATTCACAAAGGTAGCGCACCTTGTAGATGGAAGCATCAGTGAAGAGAAAGGTGAACTTTTGGTGTAAATCTCAATAAATTAAGAACTCGCGTTTGAAACCATAGCGGCTTTAAAAGTCCAAAATCACCGGATCTGTCCTAGGCTTTTGTGACAAGCAAAGTGTGAGATTACTGGGTCTTTAAGTGAGGTATTGTAAATATTCGCTATGTACATGTGAGGCTCCTGGAAGGTAGCAGTTGGAGTACCAGGGAAAAGACGGGCAAAAATAGATCTATGAGTGGTAGAGATCTTAAAAGACTGAACTTTGAGGGACAGGATTAATAATATGTTGGAGTGACAAGGTCTAATCAGAGACAGCCAAGCTGGCTGTGTGAATAGCTGATCATGTTTGAGAAATCTGAATCGAAATTCTTGAAGAGGTAGCCAAGTCTATGATGTAGACAGTGCAATCAATGTATGTTTTACATGCACTTCAGTGAAGCCTCTGACAAGGTCCCACATAGACATGGACCATGGCAGTTTCGCAAACGATTCCACATTAGACTGGCAACGTGGGCAAGGGATGCCTGTTACTAACGGTGTTTTCCAAGAATAGATGGTGGAACCTTGGCTCTTTGAAATATTCTTGAATAGTTTAGATTCTGATTCCCTTTTTTCCGCATTCTCTATGCGTTTTGGGAGGATTAATGAGGAAAGGACATGAGAAACATAGAAGCTGAGGGACAGAAGGACCTTGGATTACAAATCCAGGGTTCATTCAAGGTGGTATCGCACGTACATAATGTGATTATGAAGGCAAATGGATATTGGCCTTTCATTAGTCAGGTTATTGAATAGAGAGGCAGGTAGGTTATAGACACGAAGGTTATAGACAGCAGGAGGCCGTTCCACACATTTGAGGTAGACAAACAAAAGTGAATAGAATTATTATAAGGTAAAAGATTTTCGTGGGGAGCTGAAGAGGATCAACCATCATAGAATGGTTGCAGTAGATTTGCTGACAGCATCTAAGAGGTGTCTAGATGTGTTCATTGATTACAGAAAGAAGGGTCTTTGCTAAGTGTAGGAAGATTGGATTAATGTGGATTGGTGCCCACTGGTCGAGATGATGAGCCGTATTGTCTGTTTCCCCGCTGTGGGTCTCTATCACAACGATGTTGTTTCGTTTGCGAGGAGCGGCTGTGTACGTTGCTTTGTTTTCATTGGGGTGGAGAGGGTAAGCTGACAGAAGTGTGAAATATCAGCTGAGTCTAATCACGGGAGAATATACAATGACCAATTAACCTACTGACTGGTACGATTTTGGACTGTGCCAGGAAACGGGAGCATCCGGAGGAAACCCACGCTCTCCACGAGGAATGGCGTTTCAGGGCGACAAACTCCTTACAGTAGAAGCCGGGGTTGAACTCCAAACTCCGTCTCCTTGAAGTATAATAGCATCGCGCTAAACGCTCTGCTGCCGAGGCGCTGGTAAATGTATCGATAAACCTATATAGAGGAGGGGTGGGAGATTTACAGAAGGTTTGAAGAAAGATGTTTCTCTCCGAGGGGCGTTGGGATCTCACTCCCTGAAGGGTAGTGATGCAGCTACTCGCTCTGTTTTGTAGGCGAACTATGACAGACAGAGGGCCTTATAAACTAGGATTAGTACAGATATGTACTTGACCGTCAACACGGGGAAGATGGCCAGAATATCTTGTTTTTGAAACCGTGATTAAAATTTGCCATCCAATTAATACAGTGTTGTTGTGTTTTCCGCATTCAGCACAGCCTCCCACCATATTCCTGTTAGCGCCGCAAGCGGATCAAATTGCCCAAATGCAACTGGTGACCTTGATGTGTTTGGTGAGAGGCGTGTCTTCCCACTCCCTACGCATCCGCTGGAACGTATCTGGAAATACCACCGAAGGTCGCGTTGATCCCCCGATATTTGATCCGGACGGAGGCTACAGCGTTCGAAGCCGCTTCCAGATCCCGGCGGAAAGTTGGCGTAGCGGCGCCGTCTGCACTTGCGCCACTGGACTGCTGGTCAGTGACAGTGTCTCCGCTCAGAAAGGTATCGTAGAAACCAGCGATTCCCATCAGCTTTATGACGCGAGGCCATTCGGCCCTTTGTGTTTATGCTTAGCATCGAGATAAATCCCGCTCTCCAGCGCTTTCTCCGTGGCTTACCGACTCTACTGCCGCATTCAAACACTGCGGTAATGTGAGCAGAACTTCTCCCCCCTCACCACCGATCATGGAAACTTTCACCTCTCTCCGAGTGAAACCCTTTCCCTCATTTCCTTTATCATCACTCAAAACTAACTTTTAATGGGCATCTCTTGGTTTGGCCACCCTGCTCAGGGAAATGGTCAGAATCAGAATCAGATTTATTATCATTGACTTTTTCTTCATAATAATTCATTTATGTTTCTTCAAACTACAAAGTACATTTATTATCAAAGTAAGTATATGTCACGATATATCGCATTGAGATCGCGGACATTCACAGTCGAATTACAGCAGAATTTGTGAAAAAGATATGAATAACGAAGACTAACAAACAACCAACGTACTAACGAAGTCAAATTGTACAAATAATAAATAAGTTAATAAATAATAATGAGTTGTAGAGTCCTTGAAAGTACTCATCACCCGACACACGACTCCGATATACTTTGGACAGATAAACTTTAATTGTCAAGTGTACATTGAAAAATTCAGTGAACTGCGTCTTTGCGTCAAATCAAATCAGTGATGGTGTGCTGGGGCAGCCCATAATTGCCGCCATGCTTCCGGCGGCAGCATAGCATGCTTGTAACTCACTAATCCAAACCCTATGTCCTGGGAATGTGAGGGCAAACCGGAGCACACAGAGGCAACACACGGGGTTACCGGGAGAATGTACAATCTCTTTGCAGACAACAGCGGGAATTGAGCCACGATCTTTCAGCCGACATTGTAAGCCGTTTCGCTAACCGATACGTTACCGCACGGACCTATAAATTTACCCATAGTCACCTCAGAATTTATATAATGGGGGAAACCGGTTACAAAACATTCAACTCATCATAACTCATCATTGTGGAACGAGTTTCCAGTAGAAGTGGTAGAGGCAGGTTCGGTATTGTCATTCAAAGTAAAATTGGATAGGCAGATGGACAGGAAAGGAATGGAGGGTTATGGGCTGAGTGCGGGTCAGTGGGACTAGGTGAGAGTAAGCTTTCGGCACAGATTAGAAGGGCCGAGATGGTCTGTTTCCGTGCTGTAATTATTATATGGTTATAAGACATAAGTAGTTCAGTCCCGAAAATGACCTATTCATCGCCGACTCTCTGTGGGTTGGCGCAACATCATTATGCTTGTACGGTGTTGTACAGATTTCCGTCCCGTGATCTATTCATCTCAAAAGCTAGTCGTCACGGCTCTTGCATCTTGTTATTCACCTACACTGCGCTTTCTTTGTAACTACAATACTTCATTCCCCAGTTTCTCCTTTTGTGCTACTCTGTGTTTTATGTGCGATATGATCTGTCTGATGGCAAACTTTTCACCGCATCTCGGTTTATGTGATGATAATAAACCTGATACTAATTGCTATAATCTTCCAAGATTTATTACATTCCAAATTAGACCCCAGATACAAAGCTTGCAAAGGAAAGTGACCAATCAGATCATTTTCTATGACATTCCCTCAGGCTCTTACAGTCCTCAATCTCGTGCTTGCTATTGGCCGTGTCAGGACTTGAGACACACTGTCCCCGATTTCTGACCTTTGTATCCCCTTTAACCTTGCCGCATAGAAAGGGAAATCATACTTGCTTTGATTCTTTGTTTCCACATAGTTACCAGCAACGCCTTCCTAACTGTAAGGCAGCGGGATTATCTGGTGGAATGCCACATGATCACGCGGAAACGTGCACACTTCACAGAGGGGACTTTCTAGAGCTGGATCGAAATCGTGTCCTTAGAGTAACGAGCTACCTTTACAATAGAATAGAGCGAACATATCCGAGACAGAGCGACAAACAGTGAATGACGTTGGCCAGCAAGCGAAGGGTAATCAGAGACCACACTCCCCAACCTTGAAAGAAGTGTTGCAGTAAGGACCGTTAATGTTATTGGTATTAACCCAGTGTCAGTCTAGAGCAGAAGTGGAAGAACATGTAAATGCCACCGGGAGCCCAAGTACCAGTATGGGTATGTTATCTCGAAAGGCCAGTTCCTGTGATGCCTTTTGGATGGACTGTTGTGGAGATCTAAGGTCAGTATTTTCAGAAGGAATGAGAGATTAGAGCATAAGACCACAAGACGTAGTCTTATTATACTTATCGAGTCTGCTCCGCTGTCCCATCTTCACTGCTTCACTGTCGCCCTCAAACCTATTCTTCTGCCTTTACCCGAAACCTCTGACACTCTTGCTAATCGAGAAACCATCAACCTTCCTTTTAAATGTATCGATTGGAAACTCAGCTAGCTCCATCATGGCCGACAGTATCCTCAATATCCAGGACACTTTCAAAACGCCATGCTTCAAAAAGGGGCATCTATCATTATGGAACCCATCACCCAGGATATGCCCTCTACGGATTGCTTCTCTCAAGATGGAACTCTAAGAGTCTGAAAAAACACACGGAAAGTTTTAGGTTCAGCTTTTTCCCCTTCACCATCAGATATCTGAATGGATAATTAACCCATGAACACTACCTCAAGATTTCCCTCTTTGTTTACACTACTTACTTAATTTGCAGACACACTGAGACAGACAGACACATACATATACTTCCTATTGTAATTTATAGTTTTGATTATTGCACATTGCAATATACTGCTACAGCAAAACAGCAAGTCTCACGACAAATGCCTGTTTCTGATTCTGATCATACCTTGAATTTATGTACAATCTGTTGAGTAATTAGGACACACAGGCCAACAAATGCAGGTTGGAACTAATTATTTTTAATTGAATGTCGATTCTATGTCCTTCAGACAGCCTGCAGTTCCAACTCTGTCATGTGCTTTCAATTGGCCTGGCGGCGACCCTCGTGTTCCTTGCTGTAGGGGCGACCATTGTGGCCATTGGGAAGTATCGGAAGGAACGCAAACCAGGTAACGTGCTGGCCTTAACCCAATCATGACCTGAACTTCTCACCAAACGGTGAATAATCACTTTGAAGAAAAGCTCACTTTTAAACATTTCTTTCAATCAGTAAAAGGAGAAACGGCAGACAAAAGCACCACCACCCGGCGAAAGGATCGAGAACGTGATGTAAGTGCACACAATTTCAAGTACACCTGTAAACCTGCTCATAATGCGATACCCTGGCGTTTGCTGGCACACCATTCTGTAGAGCTTACCGGGGCTGGTTTAAAAAAACAAACAAACAACAGTGGCAGTGATGTGACGAAACCAACTTGTTAATGAAACAGGTTAGAGGAGAATGGGCAGACTGGTTCAAGCTGATAGGAAGGCGAACGTAACTTAAATCATCACGTGTTACGACAGTGGTGTAAGAAGAGCATCTCTGAGCACACAGTGCGTCGAACCTTGAAGTGAATGGGCTACAACAGCAGAGTACCACACTGGGTTCCATTCCTGTACCCAATAATGCCATTTACAAGTAGGTAATTGCTTTGCCTGTAGAATAGCACACCCCGGGAATGGTACTTCAGCCTACGATGTTCTATTGAGCTAATTGAATTAGAAATCAATTACTTAACTACACTACTGACTTCCGCTTGAAGAATGTCCATATTCTTCAATTTCCGGCATATCTATATGCCTATCGTAAAGTCCGCAGACACGAGGAAATCTGCAGATGCCATCCACTTTCAAATCTCTTACTATCTTTCCTTTCAGTTAGTCCTGACGAAGGGTCTCGGCCCGAAACGTCGACAGTGCTTCTCCCTATAGATGCTGCCTGGCCTGCTGCGTTCCACCAGCATTTTGTGCATATTGTGTAAAGTCTGCAGAACCGCTCTATCGCATTTTCCTCCACCAACACCTTGGGTAGCGAATTCCGGGCTCCTCCCACTCTCTGTGTTAAAAAATGGACCCGCACATCTCCTTTGAACTTACCCCAGTTTACCCTAAACGCATGCCTCGTTCCAACAATGTGGAAAAGCACAAGTCAAAGGTGAACTGTATAACGCCAATGACACTTCATCCGTGCTGAGTCATGGGTGGTGGCAGGGAGTTTAGTAGTCTTATGGCCTGTGGGATGAAGCTGTTTCCCACCCTAAAAGTTCTTGTTTTAATACTCCGGTACCTCCTTCCTGATGGTAGGGGATAAGAAAGATTGTTGGAGGAATGGGAGGGATTATTGACAATGTAAGAATACTTATGCAGGACCAAACTTTCCTTATAGCAGATGCTCTCCATTTTAGACAGTATTCCAACAAACTTCTTCTGCACTTCTTCCAAAGCTTCAACATCCTTCTTATAATGGAGCCGACCAAAATTGAATTCAGAGATATATGAATTCAACTCCAAAAGCCCTGTGTATGTCACTGGCGTTAAGGGTCTTGTCATTAATAGTGTACCATGCCTTTATAATACAACATTTCTCACTTGGTGGGATTAAACTCCGTCATTCGCCCGTATCTGCAACTGATCTGTATCCTTTGGTCGCCTTCTACACTGTGCACAACTTTGGTATCAACTGCAAATTTACTAATCCACCTATTTACATTTTCATCCGGGTCATTTATATATATCACATGGCAGAGGCCTCAGTACAGATCCTTGCGGGACACAGCCCTCCAACTAGATTAAGTCCATTCGACCGGTACCCTCTGTCTTCAATGGGCAAACTTGTTGTGAATCCAAACGGGAATTTCACCATAGAACCCATGCATTTTAAGCTTCGATTGAACCTCCTATATGGAACCTTGTCAAACGCCTTACTATAATCCATGTAGACAACATCCATCGGTCTGTCTAAAAGACATCACCATCGAAACTTCATCAAACATCTTAATCAAATTAGGAAGACACGACTTGCCCCGCACAAAGAGAGGTTTTCCAAACGCTCATAAATCCGATCGTTAAGAATTATTTCCAGTACATCCCTACCACTGACGGGAGACTCACCGGTCTAAAATTCTCAAGATGATCCCTATTCAAAAATAATGGGACATTAGCTACTTACTAGCTCTAAGAAACCTCGCCTGTGGCTACAGAGGCCGCTGAGATATTGGTGAAGCCTCCAGCAATCTCATTTGCGCCGCTCTAAATAATCCGGAGTATATCCTATCAAAACATCCATTAATGTTCTTTAAGAGACCTAGTACTGCCTCATTCTTTATCTCATAATGCAGAAGCAAATTTGTACCCTCCACACTGATCTCGCCACCTTCCACATATTTGTCCTTGGTAAATACTGATGTTAAGCACTCAACCACATTCTTCACATCCATACACATGTTCCCTCATTTATCATTCAGTTGTCCTACTCGCTGCTAATTATCATCTTGCTCTTGATGTATGAATAGAACGTCCTGGCATTCTCTTTAATCCAACTTGCCAATGACTTTTCATGGTCCTTTCTGGCTTTCTTAACTGCTTCGAGTTAGTTTCTAGCTTCTTTATAATACTTAAGGGCTCTGATTGATTTTTTTAGCTTTGCAATCATTTTATTTTTTTTTACCAAAAGATTCCCTTTCCTTCTGGACCGGATTCGCTGTCTGTCTCGATACTTGCGCCAAATCCGCTGTTCCCAATTGACGCTGTCCAGTTTCTGTCTAATATTCACTAATTTACCCTGTTCGAATGTAATGGTATTCATAATATTCTTACTTACGGCCATCTGAAAAACTATGGAGTTGTGATCTCTGTTCCTAAATGTTTCCCCAGTGAAAAGTCAGTCGCTTGGCCAGGCTCATTATCAAACTGCAGTTCAATTTTGCCCCATCTTCTTGTTGGAACATCTGCAGCTGGATATAGAAACTATTTAGGATTCAGCAAACAAATGTTGAACTGTATAAATCTCTTGCTTTAAGAAGATCCCACTCTGTTAGGAAAGTTGAAGTCACCCACAACAACCCTGTGGTTTTTATACCTTTGTGTAGGATTCATTGTTCTAAAATACATTCCAGATACGACAATAGACAGAACCTAACACCAAACTATAAGTTCATGTGACCGTAGCTGGTCCCTCCCGGTCGGCGGGGTGTCTTTAAATGAGGAGCGGTCGGGTGTCCAGCTCCGCAGCAGCGAACATTGACAATGTTGGCGTTAGTCCGCAACAACAGAGAGCAGAGATCTTGAGAAGTCGTGGAGTTGCGGAAGAAGAGAAAGAATACAACATAGAATGGAATTGGAGAGGGAATTTGATGAGATTTCAGTTGCAGGGAAACAGCTTAAACAGAGTTACAGATCAGCGAGGAGATAGAGGTTGGAGTGTGCTGCATTGACAAAGGGGTTTAGGATTTGGACGAATTACACAGATCGAAAACGGTTTACTGGTTAGATGGGTTACACAGATAGACGGTTTCGGGGCTGGAGGGGGTCACACGGAGTGGTATACCGGCGGGGGGGGGGGGGGTTACGCAAACAGGCTGCTGTGTAGGTGATTAAGCAGCGCAGAGATTGAAGGGATTTACATACCGTAGATAGGGAAGGACATTGGTGCTGGTGGCGTTAGATGGGAAGGGAGACAGGGAAGATGTAAGGTCGAAAGATCCTGCGTTTATGGGACAACAGATGGCCCATGGGCTGTAGGATATTATGGACGTATTAGGTCCAGGACTGGACAAGGTTACACAGAACACGGACTGAAGAATAATATTGAAATCGGAAGGACATCACAGGGGCAGGTTCAGGGATTGGACGAGAGGGTCCTACGTTTTGTTGTTGGCTGTAATCAGGGAAATTAAAGGTGAATGAAACTCTTTGCTCAATAATATTACATTCCTTTGATTTGGAATTACGCATGACGCATGATTAAGTTTCCTCATACACACAACCTGGTGAGGAATGGTGCAGGGTGGGGAGTGATACGTTAACCAATCTCATACGATTCCCTTACAGATCTACGCCCAGCTGGCGATTGATACTAACTGATCTGGAAAGGCAGAGTGAATATTATCCTCCGTGAACAACGACAGATTTAGACCTTGTTTCGTATGTGCGGAGCAAGAACAGCAACGGAGTAGCATGATTAAATGCTTTTGAAGTGTTAGTAACGGCACAAACTGAGCAACTTACAGTGCGGGAGAGACAAACCGGACCCGCCGAGACAAAAACGTGCACTCTCGAAAGAAAGTTCACGCGCAGGAGGCCCAATTGATTCACGGCACCATCGATCGGCCGCATGAGCACTTGTCATGTTCCCGGATCTCTCCATCGAAAGCCTCAATGAGAGCTCCCTCAGTCTCAGACCAATCGGTAATAATGAATATCAGCTAATCTGTAATCCCATCCCTGATTATGTACAGTTTGCTTCGATTAAAGCTGACCCTTGTCTTAACTACTGCTTCAATAAATTATAATTTGGCACGAAATGTAGATTTTTTCTTGGTCATTTAAACGTCGAATTGGTGGTGAGCCACTTGTATGTAATTGTTCAAACGTTGATTGCGTAATCTCCGCTGGAGCCAGGGATCCCGAATTATCACTCCAGGTCATGAGACGTTCAGATTCAGATTCAGTTTATTGTCATTTAAAAACCACACATGCAATGCAGTTAAAAATGAGACAATGTTCCTCCAAAATGATATCACAAGAACACATGACAAAACAGACTACACCAGAAAATCTATATAACGTTTGGCAATCCCCAATCGAGAGTCCGGGGAGGCTGCTTCATATTAATATCGCGCTACCATCTTAGCGCGTTCCCCGGAAAGGAGCTCCAAGTCCACCAGACAAACACGACCAAGGACTAAAGCTACAAGACGTGCACAAAACCACATACATACAACATATAGTTACAACAGTGCAAACAATAGCATAATCGATAAAGAAACAGACCATGGACACAGTAAAAATAGTCCAAACATGTTAAAAGACTATAAGTTGGAAAGAAACCACCACACAGTTTCCAAAAGTCCTCCGGGTCCCCGATTGAATCGTCATCCCACGCCGGCGGCAGAAGGGAATACTCCCGCTATGGACTCCACGGCGCCGCCCGACTCAGCGTCGCAGACGCAGCACACACTGAAAGCGACCTGACCGCAGCAGACTCCGAGTCCATCGAACCTCCGAACCTCTGACCATTTCCTCCAGCACAGCTTCTCCGAGCACCATTCTCTGCCGAGCGTATTAAGGCGGCCCCGCCAACGGCCTTCGGCAACGCGACTCCGAGGACTGGGGGCCTGTTCTTCCCAGCAGAGACCCGGACCTCACAGCAGCAGCAGCAACGAAGAAGGTCTTCTTGGAGATTTTCAGATGTCCCTCCGTGCTCCCACGTCTATTTTTCATCCGATTATGATTGTGCACGGCACCCCGCTTCACAAATATCAGATAATCAGTTCTGGAGTGGCCGCTGCAAGCTGCGTCGCGCCGCCGTCTTGGATGAGACCCACTGAAGGTACAGAAAGAAATTCTTACTGACAGGAGGTCAAGAAGATTAGAGAGTTAAATGCGTGGCTCAAGTATTGGCGTGGGAGAAGTAGGTTTGAATTTATGGGAAATTGGCACCACTATTCGGGACGGAATCCGACGGGCTCCACGTGAACCGTGATGGGACCTGAATCCTAGCGAAACGCATAACAAGGGCTGTGGGTGGGGCTTTAAACAAATAGTAGGGGTTGGGTTCAACAGATTGGAGAAGTATGGATAAAGTATAATGGACGACTTGGATATAGAAAAAGGAAAAAAAAGAAAAGAAAAGAGAAAAGTAGTAGTGGAGTGAAGAAACCTCAAGTGGAAAAGAGTAAAAGAATACTAGATTTTAAAAGCACAATGAGTGTAGACACTTTATTTGAATGCCGATAGTATTCGTAAGAAGATCAGTGAACTTCTAGTCCAAATTAGTACAAAGCGGTCTGATTTAGTGGTCATCACAGAAACGAAGCTGCAAACTGGAGAAGATTGGGAATTAAATATCCAGGGATATCAGGTGATACAGAATGATTGGCAGGAAGATAAGAGAGGTGGGATAGCTTTCTTAATTAGAGATGAGATCAGGGTGATAGACGATATAAGATCTAAAAAGCAGAATGTTGAATCTATCTGGGC